>NC_086453.1:296186551-296486551 GCF_028390025.1 Pseudophryne corroboree | reverse complement strand
GAGTCTTACCCGGGATTCTAAATCCTTCCTTATTGTGTCAGCTCTTCCGGGCACAGTATCCTAACTGAAGTCTGGAGGAGGGTCATAGTGGGAGGAGCCAGTGCACACCAGTTAGACCTAAAGCTTTCTTTATAGTTGTGCCCAGTCTCCTGCGGAGCCGCTATTCCCCATGGTCCTTACGGAGTCCCAGCATCCACTACGGACTACGAGAAACAGAATTACCGGTGAGTAAATTCTTATTATTATGTAACATTATCATTTTCGATTTGAACGCAACTAGATTAACAATGGGACAGGTGGAACTACAGTCTCTCATAAAAATAGCCCCATTATCCTGACAGCTTGATGACAACCAGCCACCCAGCTGGCCACATGGTCGGTAATAAAACTGTATTTCTGTATTTCTGTTTTGCTCACAAAATGATGTCATTTTCTGCTTTATGTATATAGTGATTATTTTCAGCCCCTGGCCCTTGTGGACCTTAATCCGGCCCTGAACACAAGGACCCTTCATAATGTAGAGGTGTAACCGGGCAGCGTGGATTGTGCAGTGGTTAGCATTACTTTCTGACAGCACTGGGGTTATGGGATCGATTCCCACTAATAATACCGCTTTCAGATCGCAATGCCGGGTCCCACCCAGGTATTGGAAACGGGTCCTTCCCAGGTGGGACAGGCATTGGACCCTACACACCGCAAGGGTCGGGTTGCCATGCGGGGGGCGGGGGTGGAGCCAGCATCGGGGGCGGAGGTGGTGCTGTGATATGACATCATCTCCACGCAGCCTCTCCTTATGCAGTGATTGAGTACGGGGTCGCATCGACCCGGGTAACCTGTTCACACTGCGCCTGACCCAGGAATAACCCTTTTTATAACCTGGGTTGAATTACCGGGTCAGGCGACTCAGGAATTTGTCCATGGCCCCTTTCACTCCACACAGTGGGGCAGATGTATTAACCCGTAGAAGGCATAAGGGCTGTAACACACTGGCCGGTTTCTCCCGGATGGCAAAAAGCCGGACAAACTTTGTCCGGCTTTTTGCCATCCGGGAGAAACCGGCAGAGTCGCTCACACAGGACGGCTTTGAGCCGTGTGTGATGCTGTGCGCATGCGCACCATCAGACACGGCTTGAGAAAAAAATGTTGTGTGTGAAAGCTCCCCTTCACACACACGGTTTACTGGCTGCAAAGACGGCCCGGCACCTGCCCGGCAGCCGGACCTTCCAGTGGATAGTTCCAGCTGCAACCCGGCAGCCGGGCCGGGACCGTGCCGTGTGTAAGGACACATTGTGCTCAATGTGTCTTTGCATCACGGCAGCGGTTAAAAGCCGGCCGGGTTTTTGCCGGGCGGCGCCAGCCGGCTAGTGTGTTACAGCCCTAAGGAAGTGATAAACCAGTGATATGTGCATGGTGATAAAGGCACCAGCCAATCAGTTCCAATATGTAAATTAACAGTTAGCAGCTGATTGGCTGGTGCCTTTATCACCTTGCACATATCACTGGTTTATCACTTCCTTATGCCTTCTCCAGGTTAATACATCTGCCCCACAGACCCCTGTCGACCTGGCAATATACTGGGTCGAAACCGGGTTATTTGTGCAGTGTGAAAGGGGTATTAGTGTGTGGAATTTGTATATTTTCCTTGTACTTGCGTGGGTTTCCTTTGGGTGCTCCAGTTTCCTCCCACAATCTAAAAATATAATGATAGGCTAATTTCCTCCTGACAAAAATATTGACCCCTTGTTTATATGTGGCATACATGGCGACTTTTTGGCTGCTTCCTCCAGGAGGGAGCAGCCAGGTTGGCTCATGAAGAGGCGGCGCTGTGGGCATGGAGACAAATGTGTGGTTAAGCCCCAAAGCCGCATCAAGGCGTCTCTGTATATTTGGGGTCCCTATCGCTATATCTAGGTGCAGGATGTGGCACCCCAAAACACCAGCTTAAGCCAGAAAGCCCAGCGTAGCATACCAGTGAAAAAACATACTACATATTGTAATAAGGAGCCATTATCATGTGGCTCCTTGCTGGTTAATCTTAGACCCAGATTTGGGGTAATGGAGGTGTGAGGTGTGATGCATCTGGACTGGCTGAGCTGGATGGCTTTAGTGTGGCATACCTTTACATTCTATTAACACTTTTCACTTATTCATTTTCTAACACTATTTCTCTATTTCTCTTACGTCCTAGAGGATGCTGGGGACTCCGTAAGGACCATGGGGATAGACGGGCTCCGCAGGAGACATGGGCACTTTAAGAAAGACTTTAGGTATGGGTGTGCACTGGCTCCTCCCTCTATGCCCCTCCTCCAGACCTCAGTTTACTACTGTGCCCAGAGGAGACTGGGTGCATTACAGGGAGCTCTCCTGAGTTTCCTGTCAGAAAGTATATTTGTTAGGTTTTTTATTTTCAGAGAGCCTGCTGGCAACAGACTCCCTGCATCGAGGGACTGAGGAGAGAGAAGCAGACCTACTTCTGTGAGTTTCAAGGCTCTGCTTCTTAGGCTACTGGACACCATTAGCTCCAGAGGGATCGGTACGCAGGTCTCACCCTCGCCGTCCGTCCCAGAACCGCGCCGCCGTCCTCCTCACAGAGCCGGAAGGTAGAAGCCGGGTAAGTATGAGAAGAAAAGAAGACTTCAGAGGCGGCAGAAGACTTCATGATCTTCACTGAGGTAACACACAGCGGTGATGCTGTGCGCCATTGCTCCCATACACCTCACACACGGCAGTCAATGTAAGGGTGCAGGGCGCAGGGGGGGCGCCCTGGGCAGCATATAAACCTCTCTCTGGCAAAAATATATATATATACAGCTGGGCACTGTATATATAATGAGCCCCCGCCAGTTTTTAGTATATTTGAGCGGGACAGAAGCCCGCCGCCGAGGGGGCGGGGCTTCTCCCTCAGCACTCACCAGCGCCATTTTCTCCACAGCACAGCGCTGAGAGGAAGCTCCCCGGACTCTCCCCTGCTTAATCCACGGTGAAAGAGGGTTTTGAAGAAGGGGGGGGACATAATTTGGCGCATTTATATATATATGTACAAACAGGGCTACTGGGTAAACATATATTTATATAGTGTTTTTTCCAGGGTCATATAGCGCTGGGTGTGTGCTGGCATACTCTCTCTCTGTCTCTCCAAAGGGCCTTGTGGGGGAACTGTCTTCAGATAAGAGGATTCACTGAGTGTGTGGTGTGTCGGTACATGTGTGTCGACATGTCTGAGGTAGAAGGCTTTCAGGGGGAGGAGGAGGAGGAGAAAATGAATGTGGTGTCTCCGTCGACAACGCCGAAACCTGACTGGATGGATATGTGGAATGTTTTAAGTGCTAATGTAAATTTATTGCACAAAAGATTAGACAAAGCTGAAGCTAGGGAACAGCCAGGGAGTCAACCCATGTCTGTCCCTGTGTCGCAGGGACCTTCGGGGTCTCAAAAGCGCCCACTATCCCAAATAGTATACACAAATACCGACACGGATTCTGACTCCAGTGTCGACTACGATGATGCAAAGTTACAGCCAAAATTGGCTAAATGTATTCGATATATGATTATTGCAATAAAAGATGTTTTGCATAACACAGAGGAACCCCCTGTCCCTGACACGAGGGTACACATGTATAAGGGAAAGAAACCTGAGGTAACCTTTCCCCCCTCAAATGAGTTGAACGAATTATGTGAAAAAGCTTGGGAATCTCCAGACAAAAAAACTGCAGATTCCCAAAAGGATTCTTATGGCGTATCCTTTCCCGCCAACGGACAGGATACGGTGGGAATCCTCCCCTAGGGTGGACAAAGCATTGACACGCTTATCCAAAAAGGTAGCGCTGCCATCCCAAGATACAGCTACCCTCGGGGATCCTGCTGACCGCAAGCAGGAGGTTACCTTGAAGTTAATTTACACACATTCTGGTACCTTACTTAGACCGGCAATTGCGTCGGCCTGGGTTTGTAGCACTGTAGCAGCATGGACAGATACCTTATCAGCGGAAATTGAGACCCTAGATAAGGATACCATTTTATTGACCCTAGGGCATATAAAAGATGCTGTCTTATATATGAGAGATGCTCAAAGAGACATTAGTCTACTGGGTTCTAGAATCAACGCTATGTCGATTTCTGCTAGACGAGTCCTATGGACCCGGCAATGGACAGGTGATGCCGACTCAAAGAGGCATATGGAGGTTTTACCTTACAAGGGTGAGGAATTGTTTGGGGAAGGTCTCTAGGACCTGGTCTCCACAGCTACAGCTGGTAAATCAAATTTTTTGCCTTATATTCCCTCACAGCCTAAGAAAGCACCACATTATCAAATGCAGTCCTTTCGATCACAAAGAAACAAGAAAGTACGAGGTGCGTCCTTTCTTGCCAGAGGTAAGGGCAGAGGAAAAAAGCTACACAACACAGCTAGTTCCCAGGAACAGAAGTCCTCCCCGGCCTCTACAAAATCCACCGCATGACGCTGGGGCTCCGCTACAGGAGTCCGCCCCAGTGGGGGCACGTCTTCGAGTTTTCAGCCACATCTGGGATCACTCACAGGTGGATCCCTGGGCAATAGAAATTGTTTCCCAGGGTTACAAGCTGGAATTCGAAGAGGTGCCTACTCGTCGGTTTTTCAAATCGGCCCTACCAGCTTCTCCCCCGGAAAGGGAGATAGTGTTAAATGCAATTCACAAATTGTATCTTCAACAGGTGGTGGTCAAGGTTCCCCTGCTTCAACAAGGGAGGGGATATTACTCAACCCTGTTTGTAGTCCCGAAACCGGACGGTTCGGTCAGACCCATTTTAAATTTAAAATCCCTGAACCTATACTTGAAAAGGTTCAAGTTCAAGATGGAATCGCTAAGAGCGGTCATCGCCAGCCGGAAGGGGGGGATTTTATGGTATCTCTGGACATAAAGGATGCATACCTTCATGTTCCCATTTATCCACCTCATCAGGCGTACCTGAGATTTGCGGTACAGGATTGTCATTACCAATTTCAGACGTTGCCGTTTGGGCTTTCCACGGCCCCGAGGATTTTCACCAAGGTGATGGTGGAAATGATGGTGCTCCTGCGCAAGCAAGGTGTCACAATTATCCCGTACTTGGACGATCTCCTCATAAAAGCGAGATCAAGAGAGCAATTGCTGAACAGCGTCTCACTTTCACTGAAGTTGGTTCCTACGACTCGTCTGACCTTCTTGGGCATGATTCTGGATACAGACCAGAAAAGAGTTTATCTTCCGATAGAAAAAGCTCAAAAACTCATGACTCTGGTCAGGAACCTATTGAAGCCAAAACAGGTGTCAGTGCATCACTGCACTCGAGTCCTGGGAAAGATGGTGGCGTCATACGAAGCCATTCCCTTCGGCAGGTTCCATGCGAGGACTTTCCAATGGGACCTACTGGACAAGTGGTCCGGGTCACATCTACAAATTCATCAGTTGATCACCCTGTCCCCCAGAGCCAGGGTATCTCTCCTGTGGTGGCTGCAGAGTGCTCACCTTCTAGAAGGCCGCAGGTTCGGCATTCAGGACTGGATTCTGGTGACCACGGACGCGAGCCTCCGAGGTTGGGGAGCAGTCACGCAGGGAAGAGACTTCCAAGGTCTTTGGTCAAGTCAAGAGACTTGTCTTCACATCAACATTCTGGAACTGAGGGCCATATACAACGCCCTTCGTCAAGCGGAGACCTTACTTCGCGACCGACCAGTTCTGATCCAGTCAGACAACATCACCGCAGTGGCTCATGTAAACCGCCAAGGTGGCACAAGGAGCAGAGTGGCAATGGCGGAAGCCACCAGGATTCTTCGCTGGGCGGAAAATCATATAAGCGCACTGTCAGCAGTGTTCATTCCGGGAGTGGACAACTGGGAAGCAGACTTCCTCAGCAGACACGACCTGCATCCAGGAGAGTGGGGACTTCATCAGGAAGTCTTTGCACAGATTGCAAGTCAGTGGGGACTGCCCCAGATAGACATGATGGCATCCTGCCTCAACAAAAAGCTACAGAGGTATTGCGCCAGATCAAAAGACCCTCAGGCGGTAGCTGTAGACGCCCTAGTGACACCGTGGGTGTTCCAGTCAGTCTATGTGTTTCCTCCTCTTCCTCTCATCCCAAAGGTGTTGAGAATAATAAGGAAAAGAGGAGTACAGACAATTCTCATTGTTCCAGATTGGCCACGAAGGACCTGGTATCCGGATCTGCTGGAAATGCTCACAGAAGATCCGTGGCCTCTTCCTCTACGACAGGACCTGTTGCAACAGGGGCCCTGTCTGTTCCAAGACTTACCGCGGCTGCGTTTGACGGCATGGCTGTTGAACGCAGGATCCTAGCGGAAAAAGGCATTCCGGATGAGGTCATTCCTACGCTGATAAAGGCTAGGAAGGACGTGACAGCTAAACATTATCACCGTATATGGCGAAAATATGTTTCTTGGTGTGAGGCCAGGAATGCTCCTACGGAATAATTCCATCTGAGCCGTTTCCTTCACTTCCTACAAACTGGAGTGAATTTGGGCCTAAAATTAGGCTCCATTAAGGTTCAGATTTCGGCCCTATCCATTTTCTTTCAGAGGGAATTAGCTTCTCTCCCAGAAGTACAGACTTTTGTGAAGGGAGTGCTGCATATTCAGCCTCCTTTTATACCTCCGGTGGCGCCTTGGGACCTTAACGTGGTGTTGAGTTTCCTTAAGTCGCACTGGTTTGTACAACTTCAAACGGTGGAGTTAAAATATCTCACTTGGAAGGTGGTCATGTTATTAGCCTTGGCTTCGGCTAGCGGAGTGTCGGAATTGGCGGCTTTGTCTCATAAAAGCCCCTATCTGGTTTTCCATATGGATAGAGCGGAATTGCGGACCAGTCCTCAATTCTTGCCTAAGGTGGTGTCATCTTTTCATATGAACCAACCTATTGTGGTGCCTGTGGCTACGCGCGACTTGGAGGATTCCGAGTCCCTTGATGTAGTCAGGGCTTTGAAAATTTACGTGGCCAGAACGGCTAGAGTCAGAAAAACAGAAGCCCTGTTTGTCCTATATGCGGCCAACAAGGTTGGCGCCCCTGCTTCAAAGCAGACTATTGCTCGCTGGATCTGTAACACGATTCAGCAGGTGCATTCTACGGCTGGATTGCCGTTACCAAAATCTGTTAAGGCCCATTCCACTAGGAAGGTGGGCTCGTCTTGGGCGGCTGCCCGAGGGGTCTCGGCACTGCAACTATGCCAAGCTGCTACTTGGTCGGGTTCAAACACCTTTGCAAAGTTCTATAAGTTTGATACCCTGGCTGAGGAGGACCTCCTGTTTGCTCAGTCGGTGCTGCAGAGTCATCCGCACTCTCCCGCCCGTTTGGGAGCTTTGGTAT
Source organism: Pseudophryne corroboree (assembly GCF_028390025.1). Classification (NCBI taxonomy): domain Eukaryota; kingdom Metazoa; phylum Chordata; class Amphibia; order Anura; family Myobatrachidae; genus Pseudophryne; species Pseudophryne corroboree. Next base: position 296,479,214 of record NC_086453.1, on the reverse strand, counting down.
AATCCCCATGGTCCTTACGGAGTCCCCAGCATCCTCTAGGACGTAAGAGAAAATAAGATTTTAAACCTACCGGTAAATCTTTTTCTCGTAGTCCGTAGAGGATGCTGGGAGCCCGTCCCAAATGCGGACTACTTCTGCAAGACTTGTATATAGTTTTGCTTACATAAGGGTTATGTTATAGTTTTCATCGGTCTTGGACTGATGCTATGTTGTTTTCATACTGTTATCTGGTTAGTATATCACAAGTTATACGGTGTGATTGGTGTGGCTGGTATGAATCTTGCCCTTGGATTAACAAAAATCCTTTCCTCGTACTGTCCGTCTCCTCTGGGCACAGTTTCTCTAACTGAGGTCTGGAGGAGGGGCATAGAGGGAGGAGCCAGTGCACACCCATACCTAAAGTCTTTCTTAAAGTGCCCATGTCTCTTGCGGAGCCCGTCTATCCCCATGATCCTTATGGAGTCCCCAGCATCCTCTACGGACTACGAGAAAAAGATTTACCGGTAGGTTTAAAATCTTATTTTTAATTAAATTAAATTTTTGTATCACCCTCTCTATAGCTTCGGCTTCCCAAATACTAATTTATTAACACTATAGTTTTTTCACTGGTATGCTACGCTGGGCTTTCTGGCTTATGCTGGTGTTTTGGGGTGCCACACCCTGCACCTAGATATAGCGCTAGGGACCCCAAATGTACAGAGACGCCTTGATGTGGCTTTGGGGCTTAACCACACATTTGCGCAAATATGTGTAACGAAAATCTCTAAATTCTATTATTATGTGGGATTTATATCTGGTTATTGTTATCATTCAGGGTGCTGGGGGAAACCAAATGCATTTTTTCTTGCTCAGAAATACCCCTCCTTTTCGAGCACCTGAATGATATCACTAAGCTAATTGAGCATCTACCATTATATATGTCTGTTGTGAGAGGCAGAGAGGTTCCTGCATTAGGAGGAGGTGCAGGCCCTGACATGCCACATGGAGCATTATGGGGTTGCTCCAAGGTAGGTAGCTCTTAGCTTAGACATATTGTAGTAAGGAGCCATTATCATGTGGCTCCTTGCTGGTTAATCTTAGACCCAGATTGGGGTAATGGAGGTGTGAGGTGTGGTGCCTCTGGACTGGCTGAGCTGGATGGCTTTAGTGTGGCATACCTTTACATTCTATTAACACTTTTCACTTATTCATTTTCTAACACTATTTCTCTATTTTAATTACATTTCATTTTTGTATCACCCTCTCTATAGCTTCGGCTTCCTAAATACTAATTTATTAACACTATATATCTGCACCTAGATATAGCGCTAGGGACCCCAAATATACAGAGACGCCTTGATGCGGCTTTGGGGCTTAACCACACATTTGCGCAAATATGTGTAACAAAGATCTCTGAATTCTATTATTATGTGGGATTTATATCTGGTTATTGTTATCATTCAGGGTGCTGGGGGAAACCAAATGCCTTTTTTTCTTGCTGTGGTAGGGAATATAGGCTGTAAACTCCATTGGGGCAATATTATATATATATATATATATATATATATATATATATATATATATAAAATATATTATAAATAACTGAAATACTGCATGTAAGGGAACCCTCCACTTTCAAGCAGAAGAACAAAACTGGGCAAAGACAGACATAGAGGTAGGAAGGCCCTGCTCGCAAGCTTACAATCACATGTACACGCACACACAATCACACTAGGGTTAATTATGTTGGGAGCCAATTAACCTACCAGTATATTTTTGGATTGTGGGAGGAAACCGGAGTACCCGGAGAAAACCCACGCAAGTATGGGGAGAATATACAAACTCCACACAGTTAGAGCCATGGTGGGAATCAAACCCAAGACCTCAGTGCTGTGAGGCAGTAATCCTAACCATTATACCATCCGTACTGCCCTAATCCATACTTTCCAATGGTCATCCCCAGAAGCAAGCAACTGGGGCTTGTAGTTCCACAACAGTTGGAGACCCACTGGGGCATCATCGTGGCATTGGGGGGCAGGGTGTTCTAAAAGGGGGCGTCCGGGACTGTTTGGAGGGCAGCTGCGTAACATAACACCCAGCCGCTCCGAGGGGAAAAAAAATGTCGCTAGACTGCCTGAAAGCGCAGCCAGTCTGCACTGCCTGGGGTCAACCTTAGTTCTGATGTGTCCACAATCTAATTGCGTACGCATCAGAAGGCCGCCTTACACATGCTGGGCAGCCCCCAACATGTGAGGAGATGAACGCAGATCTGGCTGCGTATGCAGCGATCTGCGTTCATCCCTGAATAAGGTCCTATGTCCCATTCGCTGCAGGTGTGAATAGTAATTGTGCTCTCAGGAGAGAGGAACCGGGCATGGTGCAGCCCAGCAGGGTTGAAATTCTGGACACACCCCTGTGACTCTTGACCACTCCCCCTTTTTGTGCATGTGCTGCTGCATTTCCTTATTCCACAACCTAAAAAACACATGTATGCCTGTAGGGGTATTTGACTATGCTTACCATACTGACCCTTTAAACCGGGACATGGTGGTTCTGTGGCTGCAATCCTGCATTTCATCTGGTTTTATTCAGCCACAGAACCGGTGTATTTCATGAGTGTCCCAGTTTAAAGGGACAGTATAGTAAGCCTACATCTGACGGTAGGGGATAAATCCTGCTGCAGAGGGTCAGAGACTATAAAATAAATAGAGGTGCCATAATCTCTATTATTATATTTATTCGTGAAGTGACTTAATAAAGACTACACATTTACAGCATTTATTGCTATATAAACAGGTTATTACAACATAGTAATTTATTAGGCATTTTAAACTACAGTAAGTTAACTGGGTAATCAGTAACAGTTGTTTAAAAATAAAACACTGGGCAGACCTGAAATAATGTGTTTATGAAACACACAGGATTCCCCTGCCATTCACACATCCCGGCTGTCCTGCAACTGTGGGCTGGGTGTGAACGTGTAACAGAGACAATGAAGTGCTCATAGTGTAAGGTGTGCACTAGGGCTGGCCCTAAAGGCTTGCTCACACTTCCGCTTGCATCTTATCTTGTTATTTATGGAAAGTGCAATTAGAGCCCATTCATTAAAACGACAACATGCTGACTCAGTGTTTGACCTGTGTTCAAATGTGCATAGGAAGAATGGTTCTTATGCAGATGTTACAGCAGTCATGTGACCTATAGCCACAGATTGCATAGAACAGCCATACATGAATGGGCCCTTGGCACTAGACAGCATAATTTCAGTTGTTGCTGTGACCCCACAACATATAGTCACAGGCAGAGCTGTAACTAGACACTTTGTGCCAGAAAGAGAATTGGTGCCCCCTCCGCCCCATATTAAAAAAGGGACAGTCAACACTGAAGATGCGTGCCAAATATATAGGGACGTGGCTTCTTGGGGAAGGGACATGGCCCAAAATAGTACCAATTCACATTACACGGCACAGTAGTGTCCGTTATTCACATTACATTACACAGTAGTACACCTTATACACGTTACACCACACAGAAGTGTCCCCTATACACATTACACCACACAGTAGTGTCCGTTATTCACATTACATTACACAGTAGTACACCTTATACACGTTACACCACACAGAAGTGTCCCCTATACACATTACACCACACAGTAGTGTCCGTTATTCACATTACATTACACAGTAGTACACCTTATACACGTTACACCACACAGAAGTGTCCCCTATACACATTACACCACACAGTAGTGTCCGTTATTCACATTACATTACACAGTAGTACACCTTATACACGTTACACCACACAGAAGTGTCCCCTATACACATTACACCACACAGTAGTGTCCGTTATTCACATTACACCACACAGAAGTGTCCCCTATACACATTACACCACACAGTAGTGTCCGTTATTCACATTACATTACACAGTAGTACACTTTATATGGATTGGGTATGCTGTACCGGTGGACGGGATCCCGGCGGTCAGCATCCTGACGCTGGGATCCTGGCTGCAGAAATCCGGTGGGAGGGGGGGGGGAGCATAACGAAGCGCCTTGAGAACTCGCTGTGGGCTCAGTGGCGAGGCAGGTTCTATTCCCACTCTATGGGTGTCGTGGATACCCAGGAGTTAGAATAGTCCCTGCTAGTCAGCATGCCGACTGTCAGGATTACGAGCCTGCAGGATGTTGAGGTTACATAACTGCATCCCCTTTATACACATTACACCACAGTAGTGCCCCTTATACACATTATGCCACACAGTAGTGCCCTTTATACACATTACACCACACAGTAGTGCCCCTTATACACATTATGCCACACAGTAGTGTCCATTATTCGCATTAGACGACATTACACCACATAGTGGTGACCGCTATTCACATTACACCACACAGTAATACACTTTATACACTTTGATAAAACTCGTTCAGAGTGAAATGCATTACAGGATTACCTGTCGCTTCCTACCTTCTACTCTGGACCCCTAATTTATTACTTGTACTTAATGGGAGTGGAGCGGCGTTTACTATCGGGAAAACAGAGACGTCCATTACATCGCAGCCAGCTCCTTCCCAGTAAGCGTCTGTTAGCAGAGGAGAACCATGGACTGCATTCCAATAGCCAGTAATTAACTCCCGCAATTGAGAATGGGTAAGACAGCTTTGGCTCCTACAGCACTAAGGGGCTAATTCAGACCTGATCGCTAGGCTGCGTTTTTGTACAGCGGGCGATCTGGTCTAAACTGCACATGCACCGCAATGCGCAGGTGTGTCGCATGGGTTCAAAGCGGATTGCCGCTCAGCGATGGGTTTGTGCAGAGAATCCATTTGCACAGGTGTTCGCAAGGAGATTGACAGGAAGAGGACGTTTGTGGGTGGCAACTGACCATTTTCTGGGAGTGTTTGGAAAATCACAGGCGTGTCCAAGTGTTTGCAGGGCAGGTGTCTGACGTCAAGTCCGGTCTTGCACAGGCTAATGTGATCGCAGCGGCTGAGTAAGTCCTGGGCTGTGGAGACACTGCACAATGGCCCTCATTCCGAGTTGTTCGCTCGCAAGCCACTTTTCGAAGCAGTGCACACGCTAAGCCGCCGCCCTCTGGGAGTGAATCTTAGCTTAGCAGAATTGCGAACGAAAGATTTGCAATATTGCGAAAAGATTTTTCTGTGCAATTTCTGAGTAGCTCGAGACTTACTCTTCCAGTGCGATCAGTTCAGTGCTTGTCGTTCCTGGTTTGACGTCACAAACACACCCAGCGTTCGCCCAGACACTCTCCCGTTTCTCCAGCCACTCCCGCGTTTTTCCCAGAAACGGCAGCGTTTCTTCACACACACCCAGAAAACGGCCAGTTTCCGCCCAGAAACACCCACTTCCTGTCAATCACACTCCGATCACCAGAACGAAGAAAAAACCGCCGTGAGTAAAATACCAAACTTCTAGCAAATTTACTTGACGCAGCCGCAGTGCGAACATTGCGCATGCGCAGTTTGCGGATAATCGCTGCGATGCGAAAAAAATTAACGAGCGAACAACTCGGAATGAGGGCCAAAATCTGTTTGGACAGCTCTGCTACACATGCGTTTGCACACTTGCACAGCTAGTATTTACCCTGCACCGAAACAAAATAACCCATCCAAATCTAATTATCTCTGCAATGTTATATCTGCCCCACCTGCAGTGCACATGGGGGGTCATTTAGAATTGATCGCTATCTGCCATTGTTCTCTGCGTAGCGATCAGTAAAAAAAACGGCTAATCTGCGCATGCGTATGCACTGCAATGCGCACGCGCGTCGTACGGGTACGTAGGCCATTGTGGTCTTGCACTGGTTCTAGCGACGATTCCAATCGCACAGCCGAACGCAAAGAGATTGACAGAAAGAGGGCGTTTATGGGTGTTAACTGACCATTTTCTGGGAGTGTTTGGAAAAACGCAGGCGTGGCCGGATGTTTGCTGGGCAGGTATCTGACGTGTCACTCGTCGCAGCAATCATCACACAGGATAAGTAACTACAGGGCTGGTCTTGTTTTGCACAAAATGTGTTTGCAGGCGCTCTGCTGCACAGGCGTTCACACTCCTGCAAAACTAAAATACACTCCCCCGTGTGTGGCAACTATGCGTTTGCACGGCTGCTAAAAACTGCTAGCGAGCGATCAACTTGGAATGACCCCCATGGTTTGGGATCGGTATGAAATACCTCCAATCAAAATCCCGACGGTCGAAATCCCGACACCAATTGACCGACGGTCAAAATCCCGACAAGGTCAAAATCCCGACATGGACAAAATACCAACATTTAAAATACCGACAAGGTCAAAATACCGACATGTAAAATACAGACAGGTCAAAATACCGACATGCGTTTTTCGTTGTTTTTGTGTGTGTATGTCGACATAGGTCGACATGGACACCATATAAGTGTACCGCGTCCCCTCGCATGGCTCGCTGCGCTCGCCATGCTTCGGGCACACTATTATATTCCCCCTCCAGGTCCACTGGGCTGGTAAAGTATGAACAAGTCGGTTTCAATGAATAAAATCATGAAAAACTCATGTCGGTATTTTCACCTGTCGGCATTTTACATGTCGGTATTTTGACCTTGTCTGTATTTTAAATGTCGGTATTTTGTCCATGTCGGGATTTTGACTTTGTCGGGATTTTGACTGTCGGTCAATTGGTGTCGGTATTTCGACCGTCAGGATTTTGATTGGAGGTAAATTGACTGCATCCCCATGGTTTTGCCCGTTTGCTAACAACTTTGATGCTGCGATCAGATCTGAATTAGGCCCTATACCTGCCTGGAGTGGAGGGACACAATTATTTTAATTGCCTTGACGGGGACATATAGTTTTTTTTATCCTTTATTTTATATTATTTATATCCTACACTTTGCATGCATGGTCACTATTTTTATGACCCTTCATGATCCACCTACTTGGTACATTTTTTTATGATGTTTGTTGATGATGCAAAGGCATATGATATTTAGATGTGAACAATACCTTTTGTTGAGTTTAAATAATAAAAATGTAAACTACTTTCTCTTACGTCCTTGGAGATACTGGGAATCCATTTAGGACCATGGGGTATAGACAGGTCCACTAGGAGCCTAGGGCACTTTAAGAATTTGATAGTGTGTGCTGGCTCCTCCCCTCTATGTCCCTCCTACCAGACTCAGTTTAGAAAATGTGCCTGGATGAGCCGGTCACGTCGCTGGAAGCTCCCGAAGAGTTTTCTTCATTTATTTTGTATGTTTGTTATTTTCAGGCAGGACTGAATGGCACCAGCCTGCCTGCTTCGTGGGACTCAGGGGGAAAACGACACCAACCTCTTGAAGAGTTAATGGTCCCGTTCCCCGCTGACAGGACATTAGCTCCTGAGGGAACTATTCGCAAGCCCCACCACGGTGAGCGTACATTCCCGCAGCACACCGCCACCCCTAAGAGAGCCAGAAGATAGAAGAGTGGTGAGTACTAAGCGGGTTTCCCGGTTAGCGGGTCACCGGCCACTATGGCGGCATGAGGGTACGGAGACGCACGGCTTCTACGTGTGGTGGCTGGATCTCCAGACTCAGTACACAGTGCGGACGCACCGCTTCTGAAGGAGCAAACTGAGTCTAAGTACACTACGTGTGTACACAGTACCCAGGCTGGCATTACAGACTTAAGAGGCGACTGACTCCATTTTAAGCACTAAAATTACCTCAGCCAGTATAAAAAAGTGGGCAGACTGCGCGCCATTGAAGGGGCAGGGCTTCACTATGAGCAGATCCAGCAGCTCACCAGCACCATTTCCCCTTTGCAGTGGACACAGATGCTGACTGACAGGGACGTGTAGCTCCGCCGGAAAGACTCCAGATTACCTCAGCGGTACCAGGGGGTCATAGCAGGGAGGGAGCGATTACTAATGTACTAAGTCCCCTATCAGGGTACCTAGTCTGCGACCCGGCTAAGCTTGGCATTAGAGATAAGGGTGCAGTGGGGGCTGGCTCCAAACATCTCTGTATCTCCCTGAAAGGCTCTTTGGGTTAATTGTGCATTTAACCTGTTCCTGTGTGTGTGTGCTGTCACTGTCACAGTGGGTCAGACAAAAAGTGTGTTTCATGTAAGGCAAGTGTTCCTCTTCTCCAGGGGGTTCACTGCAGTGTACTCTAGCGGGGCAGAGCCAGCTTGACTGGATTCCATTAGGGGAATGATTTCCAATATTTATACTAAATTGTCCTGCAATGAGAAGAGACGCAATACTTAATCGATGACTGAGTTTATGAACAGAGACTCAGAACGCAAACCAGCGTCTCAGTACCCTACCATTTGTCCGCAAAAACGTCCTTTGGTCCATATCATGCAGTCTGACTCTGATGATGAGGGGTCAGGCATGGAGGAGGGGGAGGTGGACTCAGAGGTGGGGGAGGCTACTCTGTCACAGGGAAATAGAGGCTCTCATAGAAGCTATCAGAGAAGTTCTGCATATCCCTGATAAGGTAACAGAGGAGACTGAGGAATCTTATTTTAATATAAAAAATAAATCCTCAGCCACTTTTCCTGTGTCAAAGGAACTAAATACCCTGTTTGAAGAACCATGGGTTAATCCTGATAGGAAATTTCAAATCCCTAAAAGGTTGATATAATTTTTTCCCTTTCCTCCTGAGGATAGGAAAAAATAGGAAAATCTTCCGATAGTGGATGCATCAGTATCCAGGCTGTCATGGAAAATTGTATTGCCTGTCCTGGGTGCAGCCTCCCTAAAAGACACGGCTGATCGTAGAATTGAGAATACCCTCAAATATTTGTAAACAGCTGCTGGGGTGGCCTAGAGACCCACTATAGTATGTGGGTGGATTACTAAGGCCATCGCCAAATGGTCAGGTAACCTAATTGAGGTGTTAGGTACCTTGCCTCAGGGGGAGATTATTTTACTCCTGCAACATATACAGGACTCTGCAAATTTTATGGTGGAAGCCATAAAAGAAATAGGCTTGCTTAATGCATGCACCACTGTGATGGCACTGTCAGCACGCAGAGGCTTATAGCTACACCAGGGAACTGCTGACGCAAACCACAGGAAAGGCGTGGAAGGCCTACCCTTCATAGGAGAGGCCTTATTAGGAGATGAACTAAACAAATCGATCTCCAAAGCTACTGCAGGTAAGTCCACGTATCTTCCTTCTGCAGCTCCCCCAGTCAGGAAGGCCTACTCAAGACCTAATCTACAGTCCTTTCGGACTGCCAAGTTTAAGGGCAAAACCAGAGGTTCTTCTACAGCCACCAGAGGCGCTAGAGGTAAACCACAAAAACCAGCAACTGCTGGTTCACAGGAACAGAGCTCAAGCTCTGCTTCCTCAAAGCCTTCAGCATGATGGTGGACCGTGATGCCTGGAAGACTGGCAGGTGGGAACCCGACTAAAATTCTTCAGTCACATCTGGACAACATCATGCCAGGATCCCTGGGTCATAGATCTTATTTCCCAGGGCTACAGGCTGGAGTTCAGGAGCTCCCACCTCACAGATTCTTCAAATCAGGCTTACCAGTGTCACAGGAAGCAAGTATAACCTTACAGTGCGCCATTCAAAAACTGGTACAGACTCAGGTCATTGTTCCAGTTCCACCTCATCTGCAAAACAAGGGATATTATTCCAACTTGTTTGTCGTACCGAAACCGGACGGTTCGGTGAGGCCGATTCTGAACCTCAAGTCGTTGAACCCGCACTTACGAGTGTTCAAATTCAAGATGGAGTCTCTGAGAGTGGTGATCTCAAGTCTGGAGGAGGGGGAATTCTTAGCGTCTCTGGATTTCAAGGATGCATACCTTCACATTCCGATCTGGCCACCTCATTAGGCTTATCTACAGTTTACACTGCAGGACTGCCACTACCAGTTCCAGGCCCTGCCATTTGGTCTCTCCACGGCACCAAGAGTGTTCACGAAGGTGATGTTTCTACTCCGCAAACAGGGAGTGAACATAATTCCGTACCTGGACGATCTTCTGATAAAGGCACAGTCCAGGGAGCGGTTGTTAGACAGCATTGGCCTCTCAGCTAGACTACTCCTGGATCACGGGTGGATTCTGAAATTACCAAATTCTCACCTGGAACCGACGCAGAGGCTTCCTTTCCTGGGAATGATACTGGACATAGAGTCTCAGATAGTGTTCATTCTCTTGGAGAAGGCTATGGAAATCTAGTCGATGGTTCAGACTGTCCTGAAGCCAACCCGGATCTCGGTGCATCTGTGAATTCGCCTTCTGGGTAAAATGGTGGCCTCTTACGAGGCGATTCAGTACGGAAGGTTTCATGCGAGGCCCTTCCTGCTGGATCTGCTGGACAAATGGTCTGGATCGCATCTTCACATGCACCAGAGGATCTGTCTGTCACCAAAAGCCTGAGGAGGTTTGGGCTTCGGAATTTAATTCTGCTAACCACAGACGCAAGCCTCAGAGGTCGGGGAGCAGTCACCCAGGGGGTGCAGTTTCAAGGAAGATGGTCAAGTCGGGAAGTTGTCCTTCCAATAAACATCTTGGAACTCAGGGCAATCTAAAACGCCCTTCTGCAGGCCTCATCTCTACTTCAGAATCAGGCCATTCAAGTCCAGTCGGACAATGTAACAGCAGTAATGTACATAAACCGACAGGGCGGAATGAAAAGCAGAGCAGCAATGTCAGAAGTGTCAAGAATTCTCCTCTGGGCAGAAAAACACGCCGTGGCGTTGTCGGCGGTCTTCATTCCAGGAGTAGACAACTGGGAAGCAGACTTCCTGAGCAGACACGACCTGCACCCGGGGGAGTGGGGCCTCCACCCGGAGGTGTTCCGGTGGTTGACACATCGGTGGCGATATCCACAGATCGACATGATGGCCTCTCGACTCAACAAGAAGCTCAAGCGGTATTGTTCCAAGAAGAGGGACCCACAAGCAGTGGCAGTAGACTCTCTGACAATTCCGTGGGTCTACCAGCTGGTGTACGTGTTTTCTCCACTTCCTCTGATCCCAAGAATTCTAAAGAGAATAAAAAGGGAAAAGGTTCAAGCATTGCTCTGGACTGGCCTCGAAGGCCCTGGTACGTGGATCTTCTCAAATGCTGATCAAAGATCCGTGGCCTCTACCTCTTTGCGAGGATCTTCTGCAACAGGGCCCGTTCGTCTATCAAGACTTACTGCGGCTATGTTTAACGGCATGGAAGTTGAACGGCTGATTCTAGCCAGGAGAGGGAATCCTGACAAGGTCATCCCGACTATGATCCAGGAAGGGGGTAACGTCTAAACATTACCACCGTATATGGAAGAAGTATGTCTCTTGGTGTGAGAGCAGACAGTATTCTGCAGTGGAATTTCATCTGGGACGTCACCTGCTTTTTCTGCAGTCGGGAGTGGATCTGGGCCTACGCCTAGGCTCCATTAAAGTCCAAATTTCGGCCTTGTCAATTTACTTTCAGAAACAATTGGCTTCTCTCCCTGAGGTCCAGACGTTTTTGAAAGGTGTTCTGCACATCCAGCCTCCCTTTGTGCCTCCCACGGCACCTTGGGATCTCAATTTGGTGCTGAAGTTCCTCTCAATTGGACTGGTTTGAACCGTTACAGGAGGTTGACGTAAAGTACCTTACGTGGAAGACCGTCACACTGTTGGCCTTGGCTTCAGCAAGACGTGTGTCGGAGCTAGGGGCGTTGTCTCACAAGAGCCCCTACTTAATTTTCCATGAAGACAGAGCTGAACTCAGAACTCGTCAGCAATTTCTTCCGCGTTTCACATCAACCAACCTATTGTGGTTCCGGCTGTTACGGACACCTCTACTACTTCAAAGTCTTTGGATGTTGTGAGAGCTTTGAAGGTGTATGTAAAGAGAACAGCTCGTCACAGGAAATCCGACTCGGTGTTTGTTCTCTATGATCCCAATAAAATTGAGTGTCCTGTTTCAAAGCAGTCTGTTGCACGCTGGATCAGGCTCACTATCCAGCATGCTTATTCCATGGCAGGATTGCCGGTTCCAAGAGCTGTACAGGCCCACTCTACTAGGTCGGTGGGTTCTTCTTGGGCGGCTGCCCGGGGTGTCTCTGCTTTACAGCTCTGCCGAGCTACTGTGTCAGGTTTGAACACGTTTGCAAAGTTTTACAAGTTCGATACTTTGGCCTCTGAGGACCTTCAGTTTGGTCAATCAGTTCTGCAGGAACCTCAGCACTCTCCCACCCGGTTTGGGAGCTTTGGTACTTCCCCAAGGTACTAAACCAGTATCCCCAAGGATGTAAGAGAAAATAGGATTTTAATTACCTACCGGTAAATCCTTTTCTCGTAGTCTTTAGGGGATACTGGGCACCCGCCCAGTGCTTCGTTCTTCCTGCACTGTTACTTAGTTAAGTGTTCTGGTTTGTTCAGCTTTTGCTGTTCATGTTTCAAGTTTGGTTAGCATGGCTCTCCTATTGTTCTGTGTGTGCTGGTTCGTAATCTCACCACTTTCCATATCTAACCTTCTCTCAAAGTATGTCCGTCTCCTCGGGCACTGTTTCCTAGACTAAGTCTGGTAGGAGGGGCATAGATGGAGAAGCCAGCGCACACTATCAAATTCTTAAAGTGCCCAAGGCTCTTAGTGGACATGTCTATACCCCATGGTACTAAATTGATTCCCAGTATCCCCTATGGACTACGAGAAAAGGATTTACTGGTAGGTAATTAAAATCCTATTTTCAATTGTGAATTTACTCAAACCAGAGTTCCATTTGGTGCATTAGTACAGGGTATCCGATTGCTATTTATACACATTATACAACACAGTAGTGTCCCTTATACACATTACACTGCACAGTAGTGTCCATTATTCACAGTACACCGCAGAGTAGTCCCCATTAAACACATTACACACACAGTAGTGGCCATTATACATGTTACACACACAGTAGTGTCCCTTATACACATTTTGCCCCTTATACATGTTACGCCAGACAGTAGTACCCCTTATACATGTTATGCCACACATTAGAGCCACTTATACACTTTATACCACAGTAGAGCCTCTTATTTATTTATTAACAGATTATTATATAGCGCAGCATATTCTGTTGCGCTTTACAATTGGAAACAACAATGATAGAACAAACCGGGTAATAACAGACAAATATAGTAGAAAGGCCCGTTTCACAAGCTTACAATCTATAGGGAGAATAGGCATTGATGCACAACGACAGGTGCAAAATGGTCCAGCCAGATTACAAAGGGTTGTATGACATAGACACACAGCAATGTTGGCCAGGGATCAGGAGGATGTGAAGTGAATAAAGACAAAAAACGTGAGGTTCTGTGGGGATGTACCTTATACACGTTACGCCATGGTAGAGCCCCTTATACATGTTACACCACATCAGAGCCCCTTATATGCATATTCCACGGTAGAGCCCCTCTTCCTCATTCCTGCTCCTTGTTATCCCCCCCCACCCCCCCCCCCCCCCCCCCACACACACACACCTCCACTCCGCCCAGGAGCAGCTATGCTGCTTACCTTTGTTGTTGTGCCGAGCAGGCAGCCAAGGCATGGCTCCTGTGTCTGGCGGAAGTCTCTTTGGAGAGACGTCATGATGTCTCTCCCAGCACCTGCAAACACTGCAGGAGATAGGGAGGGGGCGGAGCGCACGGGGCAGGCAGCTGCTGCACTGCCTGCTGAAATGTATATTAGTAGCGGTGCGTCCAGCAGAGAAGGTGCAGGGTGCAGTGCTACTATTATACATTGCAGCGGGCAGTAGATTAGTTTTGGACTATGCTGCAGCCCCACTTCTGCAGCTGCCACTGACAAGGAAGTCAAGCAACAGAGCAATTATGCTAACTGGTTTAAAGCACACTGCACATTGGCTTTTAAAGGGGAGACAGTCACCAAACATGTCTGCTGTAAAACACCTAGGAAAACAGCTGAAACATGATTAAATAACATAACACTGGGATGCATCTGATCACAAAAAGATGAATTAAAAAATTAATCAAATAAACAGTGTTAATTTTGACAAGAATCTTCAATTCTGTTAGAGCTAGATGTATCATCGCTTGGAGAGTGATAAAATAGAGAGAAACATGGAATCAGTAAAAAATGCCGGCGCACAGGATCCCGTCATTTCTAATACCGACGCTGGGATTCCAGTGAATGAAATCCCAACAGAGGTGAGTAGAGGCTATTTCCCCCTCTCCCCTACCCCCTAACCATAACCCTCTGTTCCCGCAGCCTAACCCTAATCTCCCCCTTAGTGCCTGACCCTAACCTTCCCCTGCAGATACCTAAACCTATCCCTGCATCCCTGCTGCCTAAAACTAACCATTCCTCCCCCGCAGCTTGACTCTAACCCTCCCAGAGGTGCCTAACCCTAACCCCCACTCCCCAAAGCCTAACCTGTACTTACCCCACCCCCGCAGCCTAACCCTAACCCCCTCGTGTGACGCCTAAACCTACCCCCCCTTCCCATCCCAAAACCTAACCCAGCAGCTGTACTTACGGTTGGGATGCTGGCTATCAGGATTCCTAGACTAGTCCGCCCCGCATGTCAGGCCCTACCCCCTCGCACGGGTGCAAAAGCATCGCCTAGCTGCGCTAGCAGGCAGCTACCCGCCATGTTCTGGGTTGCAGCGGCTGTGTGTGGCATCACGCAGCCGCCGTGGCCCGTCCTCCGCAATGGTCCGGACACAGGTATGTGCGGTGAGCTAAATGGCACAGGAGGCACTGGCTAGCCCCAGAGCCAGATTTACATGCAATATGTTAGCCCAAGGGTACGTCTGGGCATTATACACAGGTGCAGCAGTATAAACTCCTGGAAATTTGGTGAGTTTAGTTTAGAGATATGCTGAAAAGAAAGACAGGTGAGGCACTGCCTCATCTGCCATAGACTATTTACTCCAGAGTTTTGGTTATAAAAATTATTAGAATAATACAAAGAAGATATTTCAAACAAATTATTTGTATTTTTCGGGTGGTCTTCTGGTTGCTGAATGTCGGAATCCAGGCGTACAGTATACCGGCGCCGGAATCCCGACACCCAGCATACCGACACATATTCTCCCTCGTGGGGGTCCACGACCCCCCTGGAGGGAGAATAAATAGCGCCGCGCGCCACCGTGCCCGCAAGGGGCTCATTTGCGCTCGCCACGTTGTCGGTATTTTTCATATACTTTATAAAGTCAAAACTGTGGCACAAACGTTAGTATGACAGGAAAGTCTCTGCCTCACCTGCCTCACCCCACCGCACATCACTGCCGGACACCCCTGCGTTGTTCGGACCGCGCCCCACCAAAGATGTTCTAACGCCGTTGGCACGCCCCCTCGCGCCCTGTGACAACCTCTACCTGTCAATCAGGCAGAGGCGATCTCAGCCCTGAGATGTTTTCGCATCTCACTGGTTCTCGTGCGCACTCCTGCAAGGTCTTCAGGCTGCAATTGCTATTGTACCAGCGATCGGGTATGAATTAGGCCGTAGGCTCAGTAGGCTGCAAATGTGTTACATACTGATTTTGACTTACTGTAGTACTCCCATATATCATGTACAAATGAATACCTTAAGTTTTTTTAGAACAATAGTGCAATACACAATCCTATTTCCTTCACAGCAGGTCATATTTATTTTCTGCAAATATCTAGAATACAGAATTGTTCTTTAAAAATTAAAAATTCTCCTTCAGTGTTAATTTTGACAAGGGTTTTAAATGTAATTTTAGTCTTAGACACTTTTGGTTGCTTTGTGTTAGTTAAGATTTGGGCCTAATTCAGACCTGGAAGCATCCAGGTGGTCTGCGCATGCTCGCCGCCCGTTGTGCGTGTGTGCAACCTTAAACATTGCAACCGCATGCTGGAAGGTCACCGGGGGGGGGGGGGGGGGGGATTGGAGCCTCCAGGGACCATTTTCAGGCGGCCTCCATGATCTCTCACGTTGCTGCTCTGAAAAAAATGGCAGCCGATCACCTGACAGCTCAGCTAGGCTGTGCTGCCTGGGGTCAACCTTAGTTCCTATGGGTCTGCAATCTAATTGCGGACGTATCGGGAGGCGGTCTCACACGTGCTGGGTGGCCTTGCCCTGTTCTGGACGGCCCCCAGCATATGAGGAGATGAACGCAGATCTGGCTGCATATGCAGCAAGCTGCGTTCATCTCTGAATAACCCCCTTAGTTGGTGGATTTCAGTATTCATTTTAGTCTAATTTTAGTCCTGAAATAAACTGACGTTGATGAATACGGGTTAGTCAAAAAAAAATATATATATTTTTTTTGTTAAATGTGTTTATTGAAACAGAAATATACGTTATGGTAAGAACTTACTGTTGATAACGGCATTTCTCCTAAGTCCACAGGATAACATTGGGATATGATGAAGCGACAGCAGATTTGTTCCAATCGGTCAAAGCTTTTCAGCCTCCCAGCATGCAACGGGCCTGTCCATATATCCCCGCCTCCTGGCTCAGGCAAATCAGTTGTATTCCAAAGCTCAAGTCAGGAGCATCATAGATAGCCCTAATCAGGCGAGAAGAACACACATACACACCCTTCCGTATAAGAAGGAAGAGGTTAGTGAGTAAAAGGATCCTCAAATCAGGTGCGTCAGGGTGCGTCCCTGTGGATCCTTTGGACTAAGGAGAAATACCGTTATCAACGGTAAGTTCTTACCATAACGTATATTTCTCCGGCAGGATCTACAGGTTATCCACAGGATAACATTGGGATTTCCCAAAGCAATTTAGTGGTGGTGATTGGACAGGAGAATCCTTTGCCCAAATTCAGCGTCATGAGAGGCAAAGGTATCCATGGCATAATGTCTAATGAATGTGTTAATGGAAGAACATGTGGCTGCCTTACATATCTGTTCTGCTGAAGCACCATGTTGTGCTGCCCATGATGGACCTACCAAACGAGTAGAGTGAGCAGAGACATTAGCCAAAACAGGGAGATCAGCTTGAGAATATGCTTCTGAAATCGTCATCCAAAGCCACCTTGCCAGTGTTTGCTTATCAGCAGACCATCCTCTCTTTTGAAATCCGTAGAGAATGAAGAGAGAATCTGTCTTTCTGATGGCACTGGTACGATCCACGTAGATCCTTCAGGCACGGACCACGTCCAGCGATGCATATCCCGCAGAAAGGCCCGGTACCTGGAAAGCCGGGACTACCATTTCTTCATTAAGGTGGAATTTAGACACCACGGGCAAAATTTACTAATATTCGTGTTTTAGCCGTTTTTAAGGGTGTTTGAACTCGAATGGTATCGGGTGCATTTTACTGCAACTTTTTGAATCCTGATACGGTCAGTTACTAAGCTGCCGAGTTTTCCACATTCTTTTTTTCCAATGTCGATGTGATTCGTAATGTCAGGCAGTGTTTTACGGGAGTGATGAGTAAAACACTGCCTGACAAAACACAAGGAATCCCGGCCGGATCTGTGAGATCCGTGCAGGGCTTCATCGTGCACCATTTTAAAAAAAATTAAAGTGTTAAAAATCAAGAAAAAAATTGTGTGGGGTCCCCCCTCCTAAGCACAACCAGCCTCGGGCTCTTTCATCCGGTCCTGGTTGCAAAAATATGGGGAAAAAATTGACAGGGGTTCCCCCATATTTTAACAACCAGCACCAGGCTCTGCGCCTGGTCCTGGTGCCAAAAATACGGGGGACAAAAAGCGTAGGGGTCCCCCGTATTTTTGGAACCAGCACCGGGCTCCACTAGTCAGAGAGATAATGCCACAGCCGGGGGACACTTTTATATAGGTCCCTGCGGCCCTGGCATTAAATCACTAACTAGTCATCCCTGGCCGGGGTACCCTGGAGGAGTGGGAACACCTTAAATCAAGGGGTCCCCCCCCCTCCAGCCACCCAAGGGCCAGGGGTGAAGCCCGAGGCTGTCACCCCCATCCAAGGGCTGCGGATGGGGGGCTGATATCCTTGTAAAAAAATAGAATATTGTTTTATGTAGCAGTACTACAAGTCCCAGCAAGCCTCCCCCGCAAGCTGGTACTTGGAGAACCACAAGTACCAGCATGCGGTGGAAAAACGGGCCCGCTGGTACCTGTAGTACTACTACAAAAAAAATACCCAAATAAAAACAGAACTCACACACCTTGAAAGTAAAACTTTATTACATACATGCACACCTACATTCACACATACTTACCTATGTTCACACGAGGGTCGGTCCACTTCTCCAAGTAGAATCCATGGGTTACCTGAAATTAAAATTATACTCACAAAAATCCAGTGTAGATCGGTCCTCTTCTGAGCTTGTAATCCACGTACTTAGCAAAAAAACAAACCGGAAACCCGACCACGCACTGAAAGGGGTCCCATGTTTACACATGGGACCCCTTTCCCTGCCAGGACCCCCCCTGACTCCTGTCAAAGAGGGTCCCTTCAGCCAATCAGTGAGCGCCACGTCGTGGCACTCTCCTGATTGGCTGTGTGCTCCTGTAGTGTCAGTGAGGCTGCACACGGCAGAGATACAATGTTGCGCCTATGCGCTCCATTGTATCCAATGGTGGGAACTTTGCGGTCAGCGGTGAGGTTACTTTCGGTCAACCGCTGACCGCAAAGTTCCCACCATTGGATACAATGGAGCGCATAGGCGCAACATTGTATCTCTGCCGTGCGCAGCCTGACTGACAGCTCAGGAGCACACAGCCAATCAGGAGAGTGCCACGACATAGCGCTCCCTGATTGGCTGAAGGGACTCTCTGTGACAGGAGTCACGGGGGGTCCCAGCAGTCGGGGAAAGGGGTCCCATGTGTAAACATGGGACCCCTTTCAGTGCGTGGTTCGGGTTTTTCGGTTTGTTTTTTTGCCAAGTACGTGGATTACAAGCTCAGAAGAGGACAGATCTACACTGGATTTTTGTGAGTATAATTTTATTTTCAGGTAACCCATGGATTCTACTTGGAGAAGTGGACTGACCCTCGTGTGAACATAGGTAAGTATGTGTGAATGTAGGTGTGCATGTATGTAATAAAGTTGTACTTTCAAGGTGTGTGAGTTCTGTTTTTATTTGGGTATTTTTTTTGTAGTAGTACTATAGGTACCAGCGGGCCCATTTTTCCACCGCATGCTGGTACTTGTGGTTCTCCAAGTACCAGCTTGCGGGGGAGGCTTGCTGGGACTTGTAGTACTGCTACAAAAAAACAATATTCTACTTTTTTACAAGGCTATCAGCCCCCCATCCGCAGCCCTTGGATGGAGGGGACAGCCTCGGGCTTCACCCCTGGCCCTTGGGTGGCTGGAGGGGGGGACCCCTTGATTTAAGGGGTTCCCACTCCTCCAGGGTACCCCGGCCAGGGGTGACTAGTTAGTGATTTAATGCCAGGGCCGCAGGGACCTATATAAAAGTGTCCCCTGGCTGTGGCATTATCTCTCTGACTAGTGGAGCCCGGTGCTGGTTCCAAAAATACGGGGGACGCCTACGCTTTTTGTCCCCCGTATTTTTGGCACCAGGACCAGGCGCAGGGCCCGGTGCTGGTTGTTAAAATATGGGGGAACCCATGTCAATTTCCCCCCCATATTTTTGCAACCAGGACCGGCTCAAAGAGCCCGAGGCTGGTTATGCTTAGGAGGGGGGACCCCACGCAAATTTTTTTCCCAGTTTTTACATTAAACAGACCCTTTCCCATAGATAACCATGCACAGATCTCACTGATCCGTGCATGGTTATCCAAACTCGACTGGAAAAAGCAGGTCTATTTTTTGCTGCTTTTTTTAACGATTTGCAAAAAAATACACCCGCACTTGAGCACTCAGAGACTAACACCCAAATACGAATGAATAGTGAATACCCGTGTTGTAGGAAATAACAGCCGAGTTTGACCGATGGTCTATTCATTCGTATTTCTGAACTTTGTCATTCAAACCATTATGAATAGTCCAAACACTGCCGAGATTTGTGCTTAGTGAATTCCCGTGTTGGGACTTAGAAAAAAAACCACAAATCGGACAAACTCGATTTTTTAGTAAATTTTGGCCCACCTTGGGAAGATACCCAGATCTAGTTTTGAGAACTGCTTTATCTGGATAAAAAAATCAGAAATGGGGAATGACATGACAATGCCCCTAAATCTGACACTCTTCTAGCTGACGCCATGGCCAATAGAAAGTTAACTTTAGCTATCAACCATTTAAGATCTACTTTTTTAAGTGGTTCAAATGGGGCAACTTGAAGGGCCTTTAGGGCTAAATTTAAGTCCCAAGGCACTGTAGGAGGAACAAAAGGAGGTTGAATGCGCAGCATTCCCTGGAAAAAAGAATGCACATCCTGTAAGTTGGCAATTTTCTTTTGGAACCATACAGTCAATGCTGACACTTGCACTCTCCAGGAGGCCACCTTCAAACCTTTATCAATTCCTGCCTGAAGGAATGCTAAGACCCTGGAAACTCTGAAAGACTTAGGGTCCATATTCTGTTCGCTGCACCAATGAATATAGGTTTGCCATATTTGGTAATAAATGTAAGCTGAGGAAGGTTTCCTTGCTCTGAGCATTGTTTGAATTACATGTTGTGAGAATCCTCTTGACTTCAGGATAGAGGTTTCAAGAGCCACGCCGTCAAAGACAGTCGATCCAGATGTCTGTGATACAGTGGCGTAAGTTCGTCCCAGTCGCCCGGAGGCATGATACATTTTGGTGCCCCCCTACACATACACACACATACCATATGTAGCTGTCCCGCACCCAGGGTGAACAGTAGAAGGGTGCTCAGGTACCTTTCCCAATAGTAATATAGATACACATAGAAAGTGGACGCACTCCAAGTCAGTCATTACAATAAAACAGACACCAGCATACCATTATAGTACACCTACAGTGCTCCCTCACCCACCAGGTCTCCATGGAGATGCTTTGGCGCATCGGTGTGCCAATATAATTAGTGTTCACTGTAGTATTTTTTTTTTAGGGCAGGGTGCTGATCACGGGGAGGGCACATTTTTCATTCGTGAGGGTAAATTTTTAAGTTAAATGGGCAAACTTAGGTACATACTATAATGCTTGGTGCTCCCATTCCTATGGGCAAAACATGGACAGTGCGCACCAAAAATCTAGGGGCGTTGTTTCGTGGGGAAGGGGCGTGGCCACATAATAGTGTAAATTCACATTACACCACACGGTAGTGCCCCTAATACACATTGCACCAGTTAGAACCTCCTATACACACTGCGCCAGGTAGAGGCTAGAGCACGTTATACATATTGCGCCAGATAGAGCACATTATACACATTGCGCCAGATAGAGCACATTATACACATTGCGCCAGATAGAGCACATTATACATATTGCGCCAGATAGAGCACATTATACACATTGCGTCAGGTAGGGAGCACTGAAGCACATTGCACCAGGTAGAGAGCACTGAGGAACACTGCACCAGGTAGAGAGCACTGAGGCACACTGCACCAGGTAGAGAGCACTGAGGCACACTGCACCAGGTAGAGAGCACTGAGGCACACTGCACCAGGTAGAGAGCACTGAGGCACACTGCACCAGGTAGAAAGCACTGAGATTAATGTTTACAGCTGCAAAATACTTACAAGGTTAATTTAGCCCAGGGGGACTCTCATGTACGTACCGGGTCCGGCGGCGCACGGCTGGATCCGGCGACGTGGCGGGGTCCGGCAGGCAGCAAACGGCGGGGCGGCAGGGCGCACAAAAACGGGCAGGGCGGGATTCAGCTGTCTAAAAAAGGGGCAGACACCTAGCGTGAACACTAGATATATATTAAAAAAAAGACAAACGCCTCATTCACTTAAACACACGTCTCACTTAAACACACACGCCTCTCACTTACATACACCTCTCACTTACACACACCTCTCACACACGTGCCTCTCACTTACACACACCTCTCACATACACATGCCTCTCACATACACGTGCCTCTCATATACACATGCCTCTCACTTACATACACATGCCTCTCACTTATAGGCCCTACACACATAGCGATTTCACTGCACGATATGAACGATCTTGTTCATTAATGAACGAGATAACGTTCATATTGTGCAGTGTGGAGTCCCCAGCGCCGCGCTCGTTCATCGCTGGGGCCATGTCGGCTGTGCATGCCGGCCAATATGGACGAGATCGTCCATATTTGCCTGCAAGTCTACGGAGCCGGGTGACGGGGGGAGTGAAGAAACTTCACTCCCCCCGTCACTGCCCCCCCGCCGCTGGGTCGCTCGTCGGCCGTCGGGCACCTCGGCGGCGCATCGCCGAGTGTGTAGGGCCCCTTACATACACATGCCTCTCACACACATGCCTCTCACTTACATACACATGCCTCCCACTTACATACACATGCCTCTCTCACACACACACACACACACACACACACACACACACACACACACACATGCCTCTCACTTACATACACATGCCTCCCACTTACATACACATACATGCCTCTCACACACATGCCACTCTCACACACATCACACACACACATGCCTCTTTTACTTGAATGTACAACTTTCCTTAAAAACACACACACCTCACTTAAAAACAAGCACACACAAAACACAGTACTTCCCCCCAAATACACCTCTCCCCCACCCCCCACACAGTGCCTACCTTTGGCTATCATCCAGAGCATGGAGGAGCAGAGAGTTCTGAGCTTCCCTCGGCTGGCTTACTAAGGGCCCGGGAGGAGCTGTGCTCTGGAGCTCCCCCTAGCTGCAGCCAGTGCCATCTCTCTCTACAGGAGGCAGCTTCCGTGTCACTGACACAGCTCCTCCATCTGCAATAGCAGCGCAGTTCTCAGGCTGCGGGAGACAGTGGAGGAGATGCGCCCCCTTGTGGCCAGGAGCCCGGCGGCAGCCGACTCCACTGCCTCCCACAGTTCCGCCCCTGCTGTGATAACAAGGACCCTGCATCAGTAGATCTGGACGTTGAGGGAGCAGGAGTGGGGCATCCGTCGACATTCTCTGCAGATCTGTGTACCAATGCATTCTGGGCCAAGCCAGAGTTATTAGTATCATGGCACCCTCTCCTTGCTTTATCTTTCGCACCACTCTGGGTAATAGGGTGACTGGAGGAACACATAAGCCAGATAAAAGTCCCATCTCACTGACAGGGCATCCACAAAGATCGCTCCGGGATCCTTTGTTCTTGACCCGTGTGTGAGAAATTTGTTGTTCTGACGGGACGCCATGAGATCTATCTCTGGCAACTCTCACTTGTCTACTAGGGTCTGGAAGACCTCCGGATGTAGAGCCCATTCACTTGCCTGAATGGCGTGTCGACTGAGAAAATCTGCTCCCCAGTTTAGGACTCCCGGAACAAACACTGCGGACAAGGCTGGATGATGAAGTTCTGCTCACTTTAGTATGTGACTTACCTCCTTTATCACTTTTCGGCTGCGAGTTCCTCCCTGATGGTTGAGGTACGCTACTGCCGTCACATTGTCTGAGTGGATCTGGACTGGTTTTCCCCGAAGAATGTCCTTTCACTGCATCAGTGCCATGTATATGGCCCGAAGTTCCAATATATTTATTGGCAGGCAACCTTCTTCCTTGGTCCATTTCCCCTGGAAACACTACCTTCCTGACACTGCTCCCCAGCCCTGGAGATGGATTCTGTTGTCAGAATTTCTCAATCTGCTATCCAAAAGGGTCTCCCCTTGTCCAGATGGGATGTCTGTAGTCACCAGGCTAATGACCTTCTTACTTATATCGTAAGAGAACCATAGTCTACGTTTTTATCATCTGATGCAACCCACTCCACTTGGCAAGAATTAGATGCTGCAGAGGCCTCGAGTGGAACTGTTCATACTCCGCCATGTCGAATGTTGACACCATCAATCCCATCACACGCATTGCTGCCTTTTGACTGTGTAGCAAGTCCTGAATCCTTGACTGAACCTTGGATATCTTGTTCAGAGGTAAGATTACTCTCTGAAAACTTGAATCCAGTACAGCCCCCAAGTGAGTCAGCCGTTGTGATGGAACCAGAGACGATTTTGCCCAATTTCTGAGCCACCCGTGCCTTTGCAGACACGTTATTGTCTGTTGCAGATAACATAGGAGCAATTCCTGCGACTGTGCCAGGATTAAAAGATCGTCGAGGTATGGAATAATTCTTATCCCCTGCTGGCGGAGATAAGCTGCCATTACCACCATAATCTTTGTAAATACTCTGGGGGCTGTGGCTAACCCAAAAGGTAGGGCCTGGAACTAAAAATGCTGTTGGAGGATAGCGAACCTGATAGGGGACATGATAGAAACTTTCAAATATATCAAGGGTCTTAACAAAGTTCAGGAGGGAAACATTCTTCAAAGGAAGAGAAATATTAGAACTCGAGGACATACACTGAGACTGGAGGGAGGGAGGTTCAGGGGAAATTTAAGGACAAATTACTTCACAGAAAGGGTAGTGGATAAGTGGAATAGTCTCCCATCAGAGGTGGTAGAGGCTAAGACTGTAGAGCAATTTAAACATGCTTGGGATAGGCATATGAATATCCTTACAAAGAATTAAGGTTCAAAAAGGGTTGAGATTACCCAAAGGATAAAAAAAAAGGGGCAGACTAGATGGGCCAAGTGGTTCTTATCTGCCGTCAAATTCTATGTTTCTATGAGAAAGAACTGAAGGGACAGTGCTATAGGAACATGTAGGTAAGCATCCTGTATATCCAGGGATACCATATAATCCCCTGGCTCCATGGCCAAAATGATCAAACCGAGGTACCCAAATGTACTTGTTCAGCACTTTGAGATTGAGAATGGGCCGAAATGACCCATTTGGTTTCTGAACTAGAAACAGGTTAGAGTAAAAACCCTGTCCTCATTGCGCAGGAGTAACTGGAATGACTACTCCTGACTGAAGCAATTTCTGAACTGCCTCTTGCAAAGCCCTGGCCTTCGTCTCTACCCGAGATGGGCTGGTACAAAAAAAAAACTTTGAAGAGGGTGCTTCTTGAAGGCAAAAGCATAACCTAGAGATACCGCTTTCTGCACCCAGACATTTGTTGTAGACTGCTGCCAGATCTGTGCAAACTGTAGAAGTCGGCCACCCACCTTGGGATCCCCCAGGTGGAGGCCCGCACCATCAGGCTGATGGCTTATTATCTGTTTTACCACCCGGTCCTCTGGTAGCCCAATGCTTTTTAGTCTTACCAGACTTGTTGTATTGGGACTGTTTGCCATCACTTTTTCCTTTATCGTTTCCTTGAGACCGAAAGGGCAGACAAGCCGGAACTTTAGGTTTGAAATTGTATGTGGAAGGAAACTTTACCTTCTTGGAGTCTGCTTCTGACTCCAAAATATCCGTCAATTCTTTACCAAAAAGAATGTCTCCAGAAAAAGGCAAAGATTCCAAAACTTTCTTAGATTCTGAATCAGCTTTCCACGTACATAGCCAAACTGCTCTGTGAGCAGCGATTGTTGAAGCTGATGCCCTGGAGGCAATAGTACCCATATCCAATGCTGCTTCTTCCAAGAACATTGCAGCCTGTTTTATATGTATTATATGGGATTTTTGCTCTCTAGATGCTATTGAAAAATCCCCCTCCAATGCATCAGCCCAGGCAGCCACTGCCTTTGCCATCCAAGATGAAGCCATGGCTGGCCTTATGACTGCCCCAGACAGGGAAAAAAATTTTTTTTTAAAAACCATCCACTCTCCTATATGTGAAATCATTTAATGATGTTAGAGGCAAAGATAATGTAGATTGTTGCACTAATTAAATCACATGCATATCTACTTTAGGAGCCACCTCACTTTTTAAACAATCCCCAGCTGGAAGAGGATAATTGGAATTCTAAACTTCTTATTGGGCGTAGCCCAAGCCTCTTCCATGATTTCCGTCAGCTGATCTGACCGTGGAAACTCAGTCTTAACTGTTTTGGGACCATTAAACACAGGTGCCTTGCTTTTTAACACAGGCTCTGCTGAATCCTCTAAGGAAAGAATGGCTTTCATTGCTCTAATTAACTCAGCTATATCCACTGAGTTGAGACCTTCCTCCTCCTCTTTGTATGCCGAAGCAGAGTTTATTGAGCTTTCATCCTCCGATGAATCCTCATCTGAAACATGTGTAGCCTGTGAGGATGAAGATTTACTTAAAACTGGCTTATCAGCCTATTTCTTTTGAGAGGCTGCTGCTGGAAGTGATAAACTGCAGGTGGGAAGCTGCATGTAAGGGCTAATCGTGTAACCTATCCCTGGTACAGGAGTTGGTGGAATTATTCGTTCAGCTATACTGGATAATGTCTGTGCAAACATAGCGCAAGGTGGATCAACCTGCACCTGAATCTGCCTTGTATTTTTCAAGAGACCCAGATGAAAACTAAAACAATTTGCACACAAACCATCCTGAACCAGATCCGGAGAGGTTCACATAGCTTTGCAAGACAAACATGATATGAGTGTTGGTGTTGCTGTGAGTATCTTCCTCACCTTTGCCGTTCTTAGACATGATAAATAATCAACACTTCCACAGTGTACTACACAATTTGTGACTGTAATCACTTTAAGCTTTTTAAAGCGACCTACAATCCGACCCTACCCATGCACCAGCATTGAGGATCGGAATAGAAAAAAACTGACAAAATATATAGTAAAGTCATCAATCACACTAGCAGTCAGCCACATGTTATACATTAGTATAATAAGCAATATGAGCACATCATC
Organism: Pseudophryne corroboree; assembly: GCF_028390025.1. Taxonomy (NCBI): domain Eukaryota; kingdom Metazoa; phylum Chordata; class Amphibia; order Anura; family Myobatrachidae; genus Pseudophryne; species Pseudophryne corroboree. Next base: position 296,452,638 of record NC_086453.1, on the reverse strand, counting down.
AACTACAATTACATTTCAAGTATGTAGGAGAACATATTACTGAATCATGTTAAAACAGATCTACCATATTCAGATGCATAGCGAAAGAAACAACAGTAATAGTATACAGACTCATATGCAATAGGCACTTATCTAACTATTCATACTCAAAAAGGTAGATAGAGACTTAGTGCTGTATTACCCGTACTCAGTAGAGTGGGATACAGGGAGACCTACCTCGCTTCCAGGACCGATCAATACGTTAGCGAACGCTGAGTGGATCCAGACACTACTAGTGTACACTGCCGCTCAATGAACCTATAGTGAACACAGACACTCAGTGAACACAGCCACCTATGCTGCGACTGGGTCCCCTTCATGTACAGCCTCTGAGACGGAAGCAGGAAACAGTTCATGGCGGGAGACTCGGAGGAAACTAGTCATGAACGGGGGGGGAGGGGCGACCAGGAGAGCGTCTGACTCCCCACTGCTGACATCAACCCTAGGGATCGCGGCATCATACTATTCCTGGAGCCTATGATCCCTAAGGCCTAGTGCTGGTGCACCCAAGGTGACTGCAGCGTTAGTGAATGTACAGATTGTCTCCTCCCAACTAGTGCGGCTGTGTCCATATTCCCCTTCTAAGCGTAACTGATGCCTTACCTTCTCCCCGTGCTCCGGCCACAGCCTGGTAACGTCTGCTGGACCTGCTAGTATAGCCGACACAGAAACCCACCGAAACAGCACTGTACTCGTGGGCAATGGTGCAAGTAGAAAAAATGTCTTACGGGTACTGTGTGCGTGCGCGCCAAAAAAATGGGTGTGGCCAAATGCCATATGGGGCGTGACCAATGAAAGTGGGGCGTGATACACATATGGGGGTAGGGACAGATACACATATGACCCCAATAGTGCCAGATACATGTTGCCCCACAGTGCCAGATATACATTGCCCCACAGTGCCAGATACACATTGCCCAACAGTGCCAGATATACAAATGCCCCCAGAGTGCCAGATATACTCTACATTGCCCCCCAGTGCCAGATACAGAAATGCCCCCACAATGCCAGATATGCCCCCAGTGCCAGATACAGAAATGCCCCCAGTGCCAGAACACATGTCCCCACAGGGCCAGATATCCCCCAGTGCCAGATAAGCCCCCAGTGCCAGGTATACATGCCCCCCCAGTGACAGATATACCTCCAGTGCCAGGTATACATGCCCCCCCAGTGCCAGATATTTCCCCAGGCCAAGATATGCCACCAGTGCCAGATATCCCCCAGTGCCAGGTATACATGCCCCCCCCCCAGTGCCAGATATCCCCCAGTGCCAGGTATACATGCCCCCCCAGTGCCAGATATCCCTCAGTGCCAGGTATACATGCCCCCCAGTGCCAGATATCCCCCAGTGCCAGGTATACATACCCCCCCCCCAGTGCCAGATATCCCCCAGTGCCAGGTATACATGCCCCCCCCCAGTGCCAGATATCCCTCAGTGCCAGGTATACATGCCCCCTCAGTGCCAGATATCCCTCAGTGCCAGGTATACATGCCCCCCCAGTGCCAGATATCCCCCAGTGCCAGGTATACATGCCCCCCCAGTGCCAGATATCCCCCAGTGCCAGGTCCCCTGCTACTCACCGCTACCGCTGCCGCTGCTGTCCTGTCTGTGTGAGGGGAGGAGAGCGCAGCCTGCGCCTCTCCTTCCCCTCAGTCTCCGGCGGGTGCGGGTGTCTCAGTTCAATTCAGCGCCGATCCGTGAGCCAATCAGAGCTCGCGGTCCCGCGGGCTCTGATTGGCTCACAGGCGGCGCTGACTTGAACGAAGACACCCGCACCCACCGGAGACTGACGGGTAGGAGAGGCGCAGGCTGTGCTCTCCTCCCCTCACATCAGCGGCAGTGCGGCGGGGAGCAGCAGAAGCAGGGAGGGAAGAGGAGCGGCGGCCCGTCAGTGTGGGTACAGCGTACCCACGGCTAAATTCTTAAGGGTACGCCGTACCCACCCGTACCCGCGTACTTGCATCGCTGCTCGTGGGTAAGCGTTGTTCCGACCCTGCGGAGAATTGTTCGAGCGACTCTTTCTAAGGTACGTACTTTATAAGACGCTTTTTAGAAAGATAACTCAAGAAAAAATAGTAAGACTATAAAAATAAAATAAGAAAGCTTAGGGCTGCTAAAAACCAGCAGCCCTCTGACCATGGTCTGGCTCCTGCCGTATCAACCAAAAAAACTGATTTGCCTGAGCCAGGAGGCGGGGATATATGGACGGGCCCGTTGCATGTTGGGAGGTCAAAAAGCTTTGACCGATTGGTGCAAATCCGCTGTCGCTTCTTCATATCCCAATGTTATTCCTGTGGATAACCTGTGGACCCTGCCGGAGAAAACACAGGTAACATATGAGAGTACGACATGGAGCCAAACTGGTAATACAGTCTATAGCATACATCTATAGTGTGTGAAAACATAGTGGACATATAATCAATAATGAAAAGGGCAAAGCATACAATACGTATACTAAATAAGAGGAGAACACCGAGAATGGAGGAACACCTTTCTCTACTACCTCCAAATTGTACCATGGCCCTCATTCCGAGTTGATCGGTCGCAAGGCGAATTTAGCAGAGTTACACACGCTAAGCCGCCGCCTACTGGGAGTGTATCTTAGCTTCTTAAAATTGCGACCGATGTATTCGCAATATTGCGATTACTAACTACTTAGCAGTTTCAGAGTAGCTCCAGACTTACTCTGCCTGTGCGATCAGTTCAGTGCTTGTCGTTCCTGGTTGACGTCACAAACACACCCAGCGTTCGCCCAGGCACTCCCACCGTTTCCCCGGCCACTCCTGCGTTTTTTCCGGAAACGGTAGCGTTTTCAGCCACACGCCCCTGAAACGCCGTGTTTCCGCCCAGTAACACCCATTTCCTGTCAATCACATTACGATCGCCGGAGCGAAGAAAAAGCCGTGAGTAAAAATACTATCTTCATAGTAAAGTTACTTGGCGCAGTCGCAGTGCGAACATTGCGCATGCGTACTAAGCGGATTTTCACTGCGATGCGATGAAAAATACCGAGCGAACAACTCGGAATGAGGGCCCATGTTGTTAACCGTACCACCTGACGGACTTTTTCCATAGTAGTTAGCGGTAAGGTGACCAAATAGGGCAGCCAGACATCAAAAAAATGTTGGGCTCTAGTTTCTGCATCCAATGAACATTCAATCCAGTCCATTTGGTAGAGAAATGATAAACGACTAGTCATAATGGATATCGGGATGGGGTCGGTCTTAATCCACTGTGACAAGATTGATTTTTTTAGACACAGCAGCAACTCTAGCTAGCAAAAGTCGTACACCTTTCGATAAACGAAGAGAGGGGGAATGATCATTCCATAAAGCCCAGGACTTATGTATTGAAAAAATAAGAATTTACTCACCGGTAATTCTATTTCTCGTAGTCCGTAGTGGATGCTAGGGACTCCGTAAGGACCATGGGGGAATAGACGGGCTCCGCAGGAGACTGGGCACTCTATAAGAAAGATTTGGTACTATCTGGTGTGCACTGGCTCCTCCCTCTATGCCCCTCCTCCAGACCTCAGTTAGGATACTGTGCCCGGAAGAGCTGACACAATAAGGAAGGATTTTGAATCCCGGGTAAGACTCATACCAGCCACACCAATCACACCGTATAACTCGTGATATTATACCCAGTTAACAGTATGAAATATAACTGAGCCTCTCAACAGATGGCTCAACAATAACCCTTTAGTTAGGCAATAACTATATACAAATATTGCAGACAATCCGCACTTGGGATGGGCGCCCAGCATCCACTACGGACTACGAGAAATAGAATTACCGGTGAGTAAATTCTTATTTTCTCTGACGTCCTAGTGGATGCTGGGGACTCCGTAAGGACCATGGGGATTATACCAAAGCTCCCAAACGGGCGGGAGAGTGCGGATGACTCTGCAGCACCGAATGAGAGAACTCAAGGTCCTCCTCAGCCAGGGTATCAAATTTGTAGAATTTAGCAAACGTGTTTGCCCCTGACCAAGTTGCAGCTCGGCAAAGTTGTTAAAACGGAGACCCCTCGGGAAGCCGCCCAAGATGAGCCCACCTTCCTCGTGGAATGGGCTTTCACTGATTTAGGATGCGGCAATCCAGCCGCAGAATGCGCCAGCTGAATTGTGCTACAAATCCAGCGAGCAATAGTCTGCTTAGAAGCAGGAGCACCTATTTTGTTGGGTGCATACAGGATAAAAAGCGAGTCAGTTTTCCTGACTCCAGCCGTCCTGGAAACATAAATTTTCAAGGCCCTGACTACGTCCAGCAACCTGGAATCCTCCAAGTCCCCAGCAGCCGCAGGCACCACAATAGGTTGGTTCAAGTGAAAAGCTGACACCACCTTAGGGAGAAACTGGGGACGAGTCCTCAATTCTGCCCTATCCATATGGAAAATCAGATAAGGGCTTTTACATGACAAAGCCGCCAATTCTGACACACGCCTGGCCGAAGCCAAGGCCAATAACATGACCACTTTCCACGTGAGATATTTCAGATTCACAGTTTTAAGTGGTTCAAACCAATGTGATTTTAGGAAACTCAACACCACATTGAGATCCCAAGGTGCCACAGGAGGCACAAAAGGGGGCTGAATATGAAGCACTCTCTTTACAAAAGTCTGAACTTCAGGCAGTGAAGCCAGTTCTTTCTGGAAGAAAATCGACAGAGCCGAAATCTGGACCTTAATGGAACCCAATTTTAGGCCCATAGTCACTCCCGACTGTAGGTAGTGCAGAAAACGACCCAGCTGAAATTCCTCTGTAGGGGCCTTCCTGGCCTCACACCACGCAACATATTTTCGCCAAATGCGGTGATAATGGTTTGCGGTTACTTCTTTCCTGGCTTTTATCAGCGTAGGAATGACTTCCTCCGGAATGCCCTTTTCCTTTAGGATCCGGAATTCAACCGCCATGCCGTCAAACGCAGCCGCGGTAAGTCTTGGAACAGACAGGGCCCCTGCTGTAGCAGATCCTGTCTGAGCGGTAGAGGCCATGGGTCCTCTGATAACATTTCTTGAAGTTCTGGGTACCAAGCTCTTCTTGGCCAATTCGGAACCACGAGTATCGTTCTTACTCCTCGCCTTCTTATTATTCTCAGTACCTTTGGTATGAGAGGCAGAGGAGGGAACACATAAACCGACTGGTACACCCACGGTGTCACTAGAGCGTCCACAGCTATCGCCTGAGGGTCCCTTGACCTGGCGCAATATCTCTTATAGCTTTTTGTTGAGGTGGGACGCCATCATGTCCACCTGTGGCCTTTCCCAACGGTTTACCAACAGCAGGAAGACTTCTGGATGAAGTCCCCACTCTCCCGGGTGTAGGTCGTGTCTGCTGAGGAAGTCTGCTTCCCAGTTGTCCACTCCCGGAATGAACACTGCTGACAGTGCTAGTACGTGATTTTCCGCCCATCGGAGAATCCTTGTGGCTTCTGCCATCGCCATCCTGCTTCTTGTGCCGCCCTGTCGGTTTACATGGGCGACTGCCGTGATGTTGTCTGATTGGATCAGAACCGGCTGGTTTTGAATCAGGGGCCTTGCCTGACTTAGGGCATTGTAAATGGCCCTCAGTTCCAGAATATTTATGTGTAGGGACAACTCCTGACTTGACCAAAGTCCCTGGAAATTTCTTCCCTGTGCGACTGCGCCCCAGCCTCGAAGGCTGGCATCCGTGATCACCAGGACCCAGTCCTGTATGCCGAATCTGCGGCCCTCTAGAAGATGAGCACTCTGCAGCCACCACAGTAGAGACACCCTGGTCCTTGGAGACAGGGTTATCAGTTGATGCATCTGAAGATGCGATCCCGACCACTTGTCCAAGAGGTCCCACTGGAAGGTCCTTGCATGGAACCTGCCGAATGGAATTGCTTCGTATGAAGCCACCATTTTTCCCAGGACTCGTGTGCAGTGATGCACCGATACCCGTTTTGGTTTTAGGAGGTCTCTGACTAGAGATGACAGCTCCTTGGCTTTCTCCTGCGGGAGAAACACTTTTTTCTGTTGTGTCCAGAATCATCCCCAGGAACAGTAAGCGTGTGGAAGGAACCAGTTGTTACTTTGGAATGTTTAGAATCCAGCCATGTTGTTGTAGCACTTCCCGAGATAGTGCTACTCCGACCAGTAACTGCTCCCTGGACCTCGCCTTTATTAGGAGATCGTCCAAGTACGGGATAATTAAAACTCCCTTTTTTCGAAGGAGTATCATCATTTCTGCCATTACCTTGGTAAACACCCTCGGTGCCGTGGACAGTCCAAACGGTAGTGTCTGGAATTGGTAATGGCAATCCTGTACCACAAATCTGAGGTACTCCTGGTGAGGAAGGTAAATTGGGACATGCAGGTAAGCATCCTTGATGTCCAGGGATACCATGTAATCCCCCTCGTCCAGGCTTGCAATAACCGCCCTGAGCGATTCCATCTTGAACTTGAATCTTTTTATGTATGTGTTCAAGGATTTCAAATTTAAAATGGGTCTCACCGAACCGTCCGGTTTCGGTACCACAAACAGTGTGGAATAGTAACCCCGTCCTTGTTGAAGTAGGGGTACCTTGACTATCACCTGCTGGGAATACAGCTTGTGAATTGCCTCTAGTACAGCCTCCCTGCCCGAGGGAGTTGTCGGTAAGGCCGATTTGAGGAAACGGCGGGGGGGGGGAGGCGCCTCGAATTCCAGCTTGTACCCCTGAGATACTACTTGAAGGATCCAGGGATCCACCCGTGAGCGAACCCACTGATCGCTGAAATTTTTGAGGCGGCCCCCCACCGTACCTGGCTCCGCCTGTGGAGCCCCACTGTCATGCGGCGGATTTGGAAGAAGCGGGGGAGGACTTTTGTTCCTGGGAACCTGCTGTGTGTTGCAGCTTTTTTCCCCTTCCTCTGCCTCTAGACAGAAAGGACCCGCCTTTTCCCCGCCTGTTTTTCTGGGGTCGAAAGGACTGTACCTGATAATACGGCGCTTTCTTAGGCTGTGAGGGGACATGGGGCAAAAATGCTGACTTCCCAGCTGTTGCTGTGGAAACAAGGTCTGAGAGACCATCCCCGAATAACTCCTCACCCTTATAAGGCAAAACTTCCATGTGCCTTTTAGAATCTGCATCCCCTGTCCACTGCCGAGTCCATAAGCCTCTCCTAGCAGAAATGGACAATGCACTTATTCTAGATGCCAGCCGGCAGATCTCCCTCTGTGCATCTCTCATGTACAAGACTGAGTCTTTTATATGCTCTACGGTTAGCAATATAGTGTCCCTGTCTAGGGTGTCAATATTTTCCGACAGGGAATCTGACCAAGCAGCAGCAGCACTGCACATCTACGCTGAAGCAATAGCTGGTCTCAGTATAATACCAGTGTGTGTATATATAGACTTTAGGATAGCCTCCTGCTTTCTATCAGCAGGTTCCTTTAGGGCGGCCGTATCCGGAGACGGTAGTGCCACCTTTTTAGACAAACGTGTGAGCGCTTTATCCACCCTAGGAGGAGTTTCCCAACGTGACCTATCCTCTGGCGAGAAAGGGAACGCCATTAGTAATTTTTTTGAAATCACCAATTTTTTATCGGGGAAAGCCCACGCTTCTTCACACACTTCATTTAATTCTTCAGATGGGGGAAAAACTATTGGTTGTTTTTTCTCCCCAAACATAATACCCTTTTTTGAGGTACCTGGGTTTATATCAGAAATGTGTAATACCTCTTTCATTGCCTCAATCATGCAACGAATGGCCCTAGTGGACATTAAATTTGACTCATCGTCGTCGACACTGGTATCAGTATCCGTGTCGATATCTGTGTCTGCCATCTGAGGTAGTGGGCGTTTCAGAGCCCCTGATGGCCTTTGAATTGTCTGGGCAGGCACGAGCTGAGAAGCTGGCTGTCCCGCATTTGGCATGTCGTCAAATTTTTTATGTAAGGAGTCGACACTTGCACGTAATTCCTTCCATAAGTCCATCCACTCAGGTGTCTGCCCCGCAGGGGGTGACATCACATTTATAGGCATCTGCTCCGCCTCCACATAAGCCTCCTCATCAAACATGTCGACACAGCCGTACCGACACACCGCACACACACAGGGAATGCTCTTAAAGGAGACAGGACCCCACAAAAGCCCTTTGGGGAGACAGAGAGAGAGTATGCCAGCACACACCAGAGCGCTATATAATGCAGGGACTAACTGAATTATGTCCCCTTATAGCTGCTATAAGTTATACTGCGCCTAAATTTAGTGCCCCCCCTCTCTTTTTTACCCTTTCTGTAGTGTAGACTGCAGGGGAGAGTCAGGGAGCTTCCTTCCAGCGGAACTGTGAGGGAGAAATGGCGCCAGTGTGCTGAGGGAGATGGCTCCGCCCCTTTTTCGGCGGACTTTTCTCCCGCTTTTTTCTGTATTCTGGCAGGGGTAATTACCACATATATAGCCTCTGGGGCTATATAATGTGGTTATTTTGCCAGCCAAGGTGTTTTTATTGCTGCTCAGGGCGCCCCCCCCCCCCCCCAGCGCCCTGCACCCTCAGTGACCGGAGTGTGAAGTGTGTATGAGGAGCAATGGCGCACAGCTGCAGTGCTGTGCGCTACCTTGGTGAAGACTGAAGTCTTCTGCCGCCGATTTTCCGGACCATCTTCCTGCTTCTGGCTCTGTAAGGGGGGCGGCGGCGCGGCTCCGGGAACGAACACCAAGGACGGGTCCTGCGGTCGAACCCTCTGGAGCTAATGGTGTCCAGTAGCCTAAGAAGCCCAAGCTAGCTGCAAGCAGGTAGGTTCGCTTCTTCTCCCCTTAGTCCCTCGTTGCAGTGAGCCTGTTGCCAGCAGGTCTCACTGTAAAATAAAAAACCTAACATATACTTTCTTTCTAGGAGCTCAGGAGAGCCCCTAGTGTGCATCCAGCTCGGCCGGGCACAGAAATCTAACTGAGGTCTGGAGGAGGGGCATAGAGGGAGGAGCCAGTGCACACCAGATAGTACCAAATCTTTCTTATAGAGTGCCCAGTCTCCTGCGGAGCCCGTCTATTCCCCCATGGTCCTTACGGAGTCCCCAGCATCCACTAGGACGTCAGAGAAATATATTTTTAATTCATTAGCAAGAAAAGATTGAACTTCCACCCAAAAGGCCATTACCACTGGGCAGTCCCACATACAGTGCACTATGGGGGTCATTCCGAGTTGTTTGCTCGTTGCCGATTTTCACAACAGAGCGATTAAGGCAAAAATGCGCATGCACATGGTACGCAGTGCGCATGCGGTTAGTATTTTAACACAAAACTTAGTAGATTTACTCACGACCGAACGAAGATTTTTAATCGTTGAAGTGATCGGAGTGTGATTGACAGGAAGTGGGTGTTTCTGGGCGGAAACTGGCCGTTTTCTGGGAGTGTGCGGAAAAATGCAGGCGTGCCAGGGAAAAATGCAGGAGTGTCTGGAGAAACGGGGGAGTGGCTGGCCGAACGCTGGGCGTGTGTGTGACGTCAAACCAGGAACGAAACTGACTGAACTGATCGCTATTTGTGAGTAAGTCTCGAGCTAATCAGAAACTGCTAAGAAATTTCTTTTCGCTATTCTGCAAATCTTTCGTTCGCAATTCTGCTAAGCTAAGATACACTCCCAGAGGGCGGCGGCCTAGCGTGTGCAATGCTGCTAAAAGCAGCTAGCGAGCGAACAACTCGGAATCACCCCCTATATCAGCCTCAGGGGCAGTGCACTTAAAACAGTTCGAGTTGTCAGAAGCACCCATCAAAAAACGAAGCCATGGGGTGTAGTAGGCTCTGTGTTGCAATTTGTATTGCATTTCAGCATACGAAGCTGAAACCTGTTGCTTGTTCAATGTAATAAACAACATTTTATGTATAAAATGTCTGGTATAATGACCGAAACCTCACTAACATGATTGGACACACTAGATCATATGACTGCATTATTTCCTAACAACCGTACACTTCCCAGCATAACCACATGCCTGTGCTACTTCCAACTGTCATATTAATATATAATGCAGAGAGCATCACAGAGACCCCCACAGAGAACATCAGAGCCTCCTATATAATGTAGAGTATTGCAGTGCCCACAATATATTATGGAGAATGTAGCAGTACCTGCCATATAGGGGGTCATTCAGACCCTGCTGCTAATGCAGCCCACAGCGCAGTTTGCCGGTGGAGGCAAACTGCGCATGTACACCAGCCCCATTGCCGCTGTGCGGATTTGCACATTGTGGCTGCATCCCTCATGGATGCGACCGCAATGTGATTGACAGCGGCAGACATTTGATGGGTGGCGACGCGTGTTGGGGGGTGGGCTGTGGCCGTTTTCGTGGGTGGCTGCGTGACGTCACACACAGCCGTTTCGATTAAAAAAAGATGACTGACCGTCTGACGGTGCAGCCAGGCTGCGCTGCAAGTGGTCAACCTTAGTAACTTCTGATGCGTCCGCAAACTAATTGCAGATGCATTGGGAGGCAGCCTCACATGCAGGGTGGTCCCCACCATGTGAGGAGATGAATGCAGATCTGGCTACGTCTGCAGCGATCTGAATAAGGTCCATAATACAGATAATGTTGCAATGCCCGCCATATAATACAGAGACTCAGTGGCGTCAAAAGGAGGGTGCGGGGGGTGCGACACCTGGAGGGGGGTGACACCAAATGTCAGCTCCTCCACAGTGACAGGAGCCAGATGCTGCAGTGTGAAAGTCTCCTACAGCACCCTGCTCCCGTCATAGAAAAGGAGCTGACAGCGCACGGAGACTTTCTCCGGGGGCAGCCCAGCATCTCCGGAGATGCTGGGCACGCCCCCAGAGTGACGATTCTGGGATCCCTGTGAGGCCACGCCCCCTGTATATAAGGACACACCCCCTTTTTGCCTTGAGCGCGCCAGGAGATCAGTGCACCGGGTGTCACCACACCCGGTGACGCCTCTGCAGAAACGAATGCAGTGCCCCACATGTAAAAAAAAATGTTTGCAGTGCCCAGCATATAATACAGAGAGTGTTGCAGTGCTCAGCATATAGGGGGTAATTCCAAGTTGATCGCAGCAGGATTTTTGATAGCAACTGGGCAAAACCATGTGCACTGCAGGGGAGGCAGATATAACATGTGCAGAAAGAGTTAGATTTGGGTGGGTTATATTGTTTCTGTGCAGGGTAAATACTGGCTGCTTTATTTTTACACTGCAAATTAGATTGCAGATTGAACACACCACACCCAAATCTAACTCTTTCTGCACATGTTATATCTGCCTCCCCTGCAGTGCACATGGTTTTGCCCAGTTGCTATCAAAAATCCTGCTGCAATCAACTTGGAATTACCCCCATAATGCAGTGTTGCAGTGCCCACCATACAATACAGAGAGCAACACAGTATCCCACATATAATACAGAGATAGTCACAATGCCTGCCATATAATGCAGAGAGTGTTGCAGTGACCCACATATAGTATAGAGAATGTCACAGTACCCACCAAATAATACAGAGGGTGTCGCAGTGCCCACCATATAATACAGAGAGTGTCGCAGTGCCCACCATATAATGCAGAGTGTCGCAGTGCCCACAATATAATTCAGAGAATGTATATAATATGGAGAATTACACATACTGTATTAATACACCAGACAGTATTAAAACACACCACCCCCAGAAAAAATAGAAAAAATACCCCCCCAAATACCACACCTCAAGATGTAAAAAAAAAAGTACACCTCCACTGACACTTACCTGTCCAGAGGTAGGACCCTTCTCGTAGTGATGGACCTGGCTCCTCTGCTCTGTGTCTGTGCAGTGAGTGCCTGCAGCAGCCTGGACTCTTCCCCCGGCTGGCTGTGTGTGACATCTCCACTGATTCCAGAAAATGGAATAAGTTGTGCTGATGCTGGAGTGTCGCAGTGCCTGCCATATAATACAGAGAGTGTTGTATTGTCCGTCATTTAATACAGAGAAATGCAGTGACCCACATATAATACAGAGAGTGTCGCAATACCCACCATTTAATACAGAGAGCAAAGCCGTGACCCACATATAATACAGAGAATGTTGCAGTGCCCCCATATAAATACAGAGAGTTTCTCAGTTACCCACAAGTAGTGACCTACTTATAATACAGAGAGTGTTGCAGTGCTCGCCATATAATGCAGAGCGTTGCAGTCCCCACCATTTAGCACAGAGACTGTTGCAGTGCCCACCATACACCATATAATGCATAGTGTTGCTATGCTCATCATATAATACAGAGAGTGTCACAGTGCCCACCATATAATACAGAGAGTGTTGCAGTGCCCGCCATATACCATATAATGCAAAGTGTTGCTGTGCTCATCATATAATACAGAGAATGTCACAGTGCCCACCATATAATACAGAGAGCATCGCACAGCCCACCATGTAATACACAGAGCAATGCAGTGACCCACATATAATACAGAGAGTGATGCAGTGCCTGCCATACAATGTAGAGAGTGTTGCTGGGCCCACCATATAACACAAAGAGCAACGCAGTATCCCACATTTAATATGGAGAATGACAGAGTAATACACCAGATGGTATTAAAACACACCACCCCCAGATACAAACCAGTGTCTATGCAGTGAGTGCCTGCAGCAGCCTAGGCTCTTCCCTCAGCTGGCTGTGTGTGACGTGTCTGCTGATTTCAGAAAATGGAACCAGTGGTACTGATGCTGGAGCCCACCCCCCACTGTCCAAAGCCCGTAGCTGCCACCGGGTCAGTCAACACACTCTGATGACTGGCTGGCATTGCAAGCAGCTACACAGTGCATCGCGCCGATGACCTGGATAAGCCCCACTCTACCGTAATAGAGGGTGTGGCTATGAAACAGCGGGGCCTACTGGGGATTCCCCGGCAGCTCAGTCCGAGCCTGACTGTGACCAGTGCTGTATGGGTGCCCCAGTGTCTCCCTAAATATGGGAAAGTAGAAAAATTCCGACATTTTGTGAAGAAAACAGAAATACATTTGTAATACTTATTTATGTAGGCAGCTGGGTGGCTGGTCGTCATTATGCTGTCATGATAAAGAAACTATTTTTATGTGGGGGCCTGGAGCCATAGTCCCATCTGCCCAGGGTCAGTGTATTGTGGTAAGTGGGGTAAGTATTGCAGGGGAGCTCTGGGCTGGAGAGGCCCTTTCCCTGGCCCACTCTGCTGCTGCCTGTCAGACTGTATCGGATGTTCTTTTTTTCTTTTCCGAGCCTAGGGGCCTGGTGCGTATCCATTCCATCAGCTGCTGCAGTGAGAGCACCATCAGCCCGAGAGAGACCCGTAGACAATTGGACATGTCGGCCACTGTCACGCATGAGAGGAGGAGATACTAGAGAACTGCAGCATGTACAAAAGCCGACAGTGCGGCGCGGGTGCTGCTGCAGCTGCTGCTGTGTCTTCATACCATGTGCCAGAGCTGCCTGACTGCCGAGCCCGCTGACACTGGCCCAACTGAACCTGGCTCGGGTAAGGTGCCCCTCTCCCGCATCACATAAGGATCTGACCCCACTCACAGGACCACCGCCACCAGGGCTGGGCTGCAAAACAAAGAGTATTGTGTCTTTGGGAGTCCAGGCCCTCCCAGCAGGACTCCCATGTCCATGACCTACGTTCCTTCCATTGCAGAGAAATACACCTGTGACCTCCAGCTTTGGCGGAACCACTAGCCTAAGCACACTGGTAGGCCTGCAGCACAGCAATAAGCAGCATCTGGCTTTCCAGTGTGTGGCTTTTCATCCATTGCCTGTCACCCACTGCTTCTCCCCAGTATCACCCACTGTCTGTCACCTACTGCCTGTCACCCACTACTTCTCCCCAGCATCACCCACTGTCTGTCACCAACTACTTCTCCCCAGCATCACCCACTACCTGTCACCTACTGCCTACCACCCACTGCCTTTCCCCAGCATCATCCCACTACCTGTCACCCACTGCTTCTCCCCAGTGTCACCCACTGCCTCTTTCCAGCATCACAGACTGTCTCTCCTCAGCACAACCACTGCCTGTCACCCACTGCTTCTCCCCAGCATCACCCACTGTCTGTCACCTACTGCCTGTCACCCACTACTTCCCCCCAGCATCACCCACTACCTGGCACATACTGCCTGTCACCCACTACTTCCCCCCAGCATCACCCACTACCTGACACCTACTGCCTACCACCCACTGCCTCTCCCCAGCATCATCCCACTACCTGTCACCCACTGCTTCTCCCCAGTGTCACCCACTGCCTCTTTCCAACATCACCTACTGCCTGTCCCCCGCTGGCTGTCACTCACTGCCTCTCCCCTACATCACCCACTGTCTCTCCTCAGCATCACCCACTGCCTATCACCCACTGACTTTCCCCAATTTCACCCACTGCCTCTCCCCAGCGGCATCCACTGCCCCTCTACAGCATCACCCACTACATCTCCCCAGTGTCACCCACTGCCTGTTACCCACTGCCTCTCCCCAGCATCACTCACTGCCTGTCTCCCACTGCCTCTCCCCAGGGTCACCAAGTGCCTCTTCCCAGCATCACCCACTACATCTCTCCAGCATCACCCACTGCCTGTGCCCAGCGCACCACTTCATGTTACCTACTGCCTCTTCCCAGCATACCCACTGCCTGTCACCCACTACCTCTCCCCAACATCACCCACTGCCTTTCACCCATTGCCTCTCCCCAATGTCACCCACGGCGTCTCCCCAGCGTCACCGACTGGCTCTGACCAGCAGCATCCACTGCCTCTCCTCAGCGCACCCACTTCATTTCACCCACTACCTTTCACCCATTGCCTCTCCCCAGCACCACCCACTACCTCTAACCCACTGCCTCTCCCCAGCATCACCCACTGCCTTTCACCCATTGCCTCTCCCCAGTCTCACCCACTACCTGTCACCCACTGCCTCTCCCCATTATCACCCACTGCCTGTCACCCACTTTCTCTCCCCAGTGTAACCACTGTTTCTTCTATTGTAGGGAGGCTAAAATTTATAGTTTGCATGGGGGCTCCTAACACCCTAGCACTGGCCCTGCATCTGCCCCATTGTTAATCTGGCCCTGGTAGGATGGTTCATGCCCAAATTCTTTCTTGGTTTTATAATAGAAGCTAAAAATAAGTTGGCTTAAATAAATAAAAGTATTTAGAGGTAGGTTGAATTGGCTGCAGCCTAGGCGCATCCACTGAGTGTGGTACAGTATGTCAACATTCATAGTCAATTTCGACATTATGACCTTGTCGACATTCATCATGTAGATACTGATGAAAAAATGACATGTTGGAGGCCCAGCGGTGACTTACCTGATCCCAACAGGTGCAGTGGTTTCAGAGTCATCTTCCAGGTCCCAGGGGTCATATGAGAGTAATTTCCGGCAGAGTCTTCTGATGAAGCGGTATTCTGGTAAGGATTCTACCCCTATCACTAATCCCTACTTCTAACCCTCTCTGTAGTGCCTAACCCTAACCTTCTCCCCCCATGCCTAACCCTAACCTCCCCCTAGTGCCTAACCTTAACCCTCCCGCCCGCATCCTAAACCTAATGGCGACATTCTGATAATGGCGATATGTTCCCTGTCAACATTTTAACAATGTTGACATCATAACTAATGACTACCCACCCAGGGGCCGACACAGTTCTTAATTCAGCCCTGATCTGAGCAATATTTTAGGAAAGAGATTGTACTAAAGCTACAGGAGGTGGACCTTGATGCGATGCTTCTTTTTCACACTGTGTTCCTCTACCTGCAGATCTACATGCATTTCAAGTTTGCATAGGCATTGCCAAAGAGCAGACAGTAGGCATGCACCTTCAAGTGTCCATCTAAGCGCTCTGGAGCAATAATTGTGGCATTTCGTGGTGAACATCCGATGTGTTTCATAAATGATGTTCAATATATAGAACAAGAGGAACTGTACCATACAAATGGTCTATACTGCAATATAAGGATACTTCCATAATAAATCTGGGACTGAACATGGACAGATTTGGGACAATTGGCAGCTATAGATACCATCATAGCAATCATATGTGTTACTGGTACGGTGGTATTCAACAAAACTGTACCTTTGCCAGATATGGAGGCCGGGAGTAGGGCAGCACTAATCTACAAAGCTGGAATCTTCTCATATTTATTACCAAAACAATTTACATAAGGCAGTGAGTGAGCAATCATTTAACTGCAGACTTCAAACACTGTAGCTTAATATTAAGAGGAAGCCCTTGTTTACACAGGGAGATTGCTACTGTACCTTTACCCAGGGCGGGTGCCAGCACCAGAGCCAGATTAACAACAAAGCAGCCAGGGCAGTTGCCAGGGTCTCTCACGCACTGGGGTCCCCAACATATAGCTACATCACTCACATGGGTGAGGGGGCACTGTGCAGGGGTGCCGACAGTTCTGCCAGGCCCTGGTACAAGGAAAGGGCGTGTGGCAAGACCCCATCATTTAAAAAAATAAATATATATATATGCATACCTCCCAACTGTCCCGATTTTGGCGGGACAGTCCCGTTTTTCACGTTATGTCCCGCTGTCCCACCCGTGGGTCGCAGTGTTCCGCGGGTGGGGGTGGGGGGGGGGCAGTTGGGAGATCCCCCGGTCACTTGCTGCTCTGAGGAGAGCAGCGGTGAATAGATGCTGTGCGCATGCGCACAGCGTCTATTCACGGCAGAGAGGGACAGGGGGCATGACCAGCAGCTCTCACAGCGCTGTTCATGCCCCCATAATGATGGAAATGGGGGCGTGGCTTGCGATCTCGGCACTTGCCGCGAGGTCATGCCCCTTTTTCGTTAGGCCACGCCCCCTAAAATCGGGCGCGCGCCTTCGGTGCACGATGGTGTCCCTCCTCCGCTGCTATCAAAGTTGGGAGGTATGTACATATGTACTCCATGTGGCCGCGCACGCCACATAGGGGGGTACTGGTGTTCAATCTGGTAGGGTGCGGGGTGCAATAGCTCACTCCTCCACACAGGAAGAGAGAGGATTGATTGCCGCTGCAGCTGCCACTCTCCATAGCTCAGCACACAGCACTGAGCAGTGTGTGCTGGGCTGGGGACAGAGACTGCTGCAGCCCGGCTCTCTGCAACAGAGAAGGGGGGGCAATGGGTCCCCTCCGGACAACTCCAACAGGCCTGGGCCTGTGTAAAGAGTGCCCGCCCCCCTCTGTGCCGCTGGCACAATAATGGCATAATGCAGTGGTTCTCAAACTGTGTGCTGTGGCACCCTGAGGTGCCTCAGGACACTTTCACGGGTGCCTTGGATTGGTGGTCCAGAACCAATTCAAATTATTTATGGTCAATGTAATAAGCAAAACCAAATATGTGGACAAATAAGCAAATTTTGGCCTACATGTATCAAGCCTTAAAAAGTGATAAAGTGGTGACGGATAATAAGAATTTACTTACCGATAATTCTATTTCTCATAGTCCGTAGTGGATGCTGGGGACTCCGAAAGGACCATGGGGAATAGCGGCTCCGCAGGAGACTGGGCACAAAAGTAAAAAGCTTTAGGACTACCTGGTGTGCACTGGCTCCTCCCCCCATGACCCTCCTCCAAGCCTCAGTTAGGATACTGTGCCCGGACGAGCGTACACAATAAGGAAGGATTTTGAATCCCGGGTAAGACTCTTACCAGCCACACCAATCACACCGTACAACTTGTGATCTGAACCCAGTTAACAGCATGATAACAGAAGGAGCCTCTGAAAAGATGGCTCACAACAACAATAACCCGATTTTTGTAACAATAACTATGTACAAGTAATGCAGACAATCCGCACTTGGGATGGGCGCCCAGCATCCACTACGGACTATGAGAAATAGAATTATCGGTAAGTAAATTCTTATTTTCTCTAACGTCCTAGTGGATGCTGGGGACTCCGAAAGGACCATGGGGATTATACCAAAGCTCCCAAACGGGCGGGAGAGTGCGGATGACTCTGCAGCACCGAATGAGAGAACTCCAGGTCCTCCTCAGCCAGGGTATCAAATTTGTAGAATTTAGCAAACGTGTTTGCCCCTGACCAAGTAGCTGCTCGGCAAAGTTGTAAAGCCGAGACCCCTCGGGCAGCCGCCCAAGATGAGCCCACTTTCCTTGTGGAATGGGCTTTTACAGATTTTGGCTGTGGCAGGCCTGCCACAGAATGTGCAAGCTGAATTGTACTACAAATCCAACGAGCAATAGTCTGCTTAGAAGCAGGAGCACCCAGCTTGTTGGGTGCATACAGGATAAACAGCGAGTCAGATTTTCTGACTCCAGCCGTCCTGGAAACATATATTTTCAGGGCCCTGACTACGTCCAGTAACTTGGAATCCTCCAAGTCCCTAGTAGCCGCAGGCACCACAATAGGCTGGTTTAAGTGAAATGCTGAAACCACCTTAGGGAGAAATTGAGGACGAGTCCTCAATTCTGCCCTGTCTGTATGAAAAATTAGGTAAGGGCTTTTATAGGATAAAGCCGCCAATTCTGAAACACGCCTGGCTGAAGCCAGGGCTAACAGCATTACCACTTTCCATGTGAGATATTTTAAGTCCACAGTGGTGAGTGGTTCAAACCAATGTGATTTTAGGAACCCCAAAACTACATTGAGATCCCAAGGTGCCACTGGAGGCACAAAAGGAGGCTGTATATGCAGTACTCCCTTGACAAACGTCTGAACTTCAGGAACAGAAGCTAGTTCTTTTTGGAAGAATATTGACAGGGCCGAAATTTGAACCTTAATGGACCCTAATTTTAGGCCCATAGACAGTCCTGTTTGCAGGAAATGCAGGAATCGACCCAGTTGAAATTCCTCTGTAGGGGCCTTCCTGGCCTCGCACCACGCAACATATTTTCGCCAAATACGGTGATAATGTTGTACGGTCACATCCTTCCTGGCTTTGATCAGGGTAGGGATGACTTCATCCGGAATGCCTTTTTCCTTCAGGATCCGGCGTTCAACCGCCATGCCGTCAAACGCAGCCGCGGTAAGTCTTGGAACAGACATGGTCCCTGCTGGAGCAGGTCCTTTCTTAGAGGTAGAGGCCACGGGTCTTCCGTGAGCATCTCTTGAATTTCCGGGTACCAAGTCCTTCTTGGCCAATCCGGAGCCACGAGTATAGTCTTTACTCCTCTCTTTCTTATGATTCTCAGTACTTTTGGTATGAGAGGAAGAGGAGGGAACACATACACTGACTGGTACACCCACGGTGTTAGCAGAGCGTCCACAGCTATTGCCTGAGGGTCCCTTGACCTGGCGCAATATCTGTCCAGTTTTTTGTTGAGGCGGGACGCCATCATGTCCACCTTTGGTTTTTCCCAACGGTTCACAATCATGTGGAAGACTTCTGGGTGAAGTCCCCACTCCCCCGGGTGAAGATCGTGTCTGCTGAGGAAGTCTGCTTCCCAGTTGTCCACTCCCGGAATGAACACTGCTGACAGTGCTATCACATGATTTTCCGCCCAGCGAAGAATCCTTGCCACTTCCGTCATTGCCCTCCTGCTTCTTGTGCCGCCCTGTCTGTTTACGTGGGCGACTGCCGTGATGTTGTCCGACTGGATCAACACCGGCTGACCCTGAAGCAGAGGTCTTGCCTGACTTAGGGCATTGTAAATGGCCCTGAGTTCCAGTATATTTATGTGAAGTGACGTTTCCATGCTTGACCACAAGCCCTGGAAATTTCTTCCCTGTGTGACTGCTCCCCAGCCCCTCAGGTTGGCATCCGTGGTCACCAGGACCCAATCCTGAATGCCGAATCTGCGGCCCTCTAGGAGATGAGCACTCTGTAACCACCACAGGAGAGACACCCTTGTCCTTGGAGACAGGGTTATCCGCTGATGCATTTGAAGATGCGATCCGGACCATTTGTCCAGCAGATCCCACTGAAAAGTTCTTGCGTGGAATCTGCCGAATGGAATCGCTTCGTAAGAAGCCACCATCTTTCCCAGGACCCTTGTGCATTGATGTACTGACACTTGGCCTGGTCTTAGGAGGTTCCTGACTAGGACGGATAACTCCCTGGCTTTCTCTTCCGGGAGAAACACCTTTTTCTGTACTGTGTCCAGAATCATTCCTAGGAACAGCAGACGTGTCGTCGGAATCAGCTGCGATTTTGGAATATTTAGAATCCATCCGTGCTGTCGTAGTACTACTTGAGATAGTGCTACTCCGACCTCTAACTGTTCTCTGGACCTTGCCCTTATCAGGAGATCGTCCAAGTAAGGGATAATTAAGACGCCTTTTCTTCGAAGAAGAATCATCATTTCGGCCATTACCTTGGTAAAGACCCGGGGTGCCGTGGACAATCCAAACGGCAGCGTCTGAAACTGATAGTGACAGTTCTGTACCACAAACCTGAGGTACCCTTGGTGAGAAGGGCAAATTGGGACATGGAGGTAAGCATCCTTGATGTCCAGAGACACCATATAGTCCCCTTCTTCCAGGTTCGCTATCACTGCTCTGAGTGACTCCATCTTGAACTTGAACCTTTTTATGTAAGTGTTCAAGGATTTCAGATTTAAAATGGGTTTCACCGAGCCGTCCGGCTTCGGTACCACAAACAGCGTGGAATAATACCCCTTTCCCTGTTGTAGGAGGGGTATCTTGATTATCACTTGCTGGGAATACAGCTTGTGAATGGCTTCCAATACCGCCTCCCTGTCGGGGGGAGACGTTGGTAAAGTAGACTTCAGGAACTGGCGAGGGGGAGATGTCTCGAATTCCAATTTGTACCCCTGAGATACTACCTGCAGGATCCAGGGGTCCACTTGCGAGTGAGCCCACTGCGCACTGAAATTCTTGAGACGGGCCCCCACCGTGCCTGAGTCCGCTTGTAAGGCCCCAGCGTCATGCTAAGGACTTGGCAGAAGCGGGGGAGGGCTTCTGTTCGTGGGAAGAGGCTGTCTGCTGCAGTCTTTTTCCCCTTCCTCTGCCCCGGGGCAGATATGAGTGGCCTTTTGCCCGCTTGCCCTTATGGGGACGAAAGGACTGAGCCTGAAAAGACGGTATCTTTTTCTGCTGTGAGGTGACTTGGGGTAAAAAGGTGGATTTCCCAGCCGTTGCCGTGGCCACCAGGTCCGATAGACCGACCCCAAATAACTCCTCCCCTTTATACGGCAATACTTCCATATGCCGTTTGGAATCCGCATCACCTGACCACTGTCGCGTCCATAACCCTCTTCTGGCAGAAATGGACATCGCACTTACTCTTGATGCCAGAGTGCAAATATCCCTCTGTGCATCACGCATATATAGAAATGCATCCTTTAAATGCTCTATAGTCAATAATATATTGTCCCTGTCCAGGGTATCAATATTTTCAGTCAGGGAATCCGACCAAGCCACCCCAGCACTGCACATCCAGGCTGAGGCGATTGCTGGTCGCAGTATAATACCAGTATGTGTGTATATACTTTTTAGGATATTTTCCAGCTTCCTATCAGCTGGTTCCTTGAGGGCGGCCGTATCAGGAGACGGTAACGCCACTTGTTTTGATAAGCGTGTGAGCGCCTTATCCACTCTAGGGGGTGTTTCCCAACGCGCCCTAACCTCTGGCGGGAAAGGGTATAATGCCAATAATTTTTTAGAAATTAGCAGTTTTTTATCGGGGGAAACCCACGCTTCATCACACACCTCATTTAATTCATCTGATTCAGGAAAAACTACGGGTAGTTTTTTCACACCCCACATAATACCCTTTTTTGTGGTACTTGTAGTATCAGAAATGTTCAAAACCTCCTTCATTGCCGTAATCATGTAACGTGTGTGTCACGATCCGGGTATCTGGACGCCATTTCTTACCCATCAGATGTCTCCTAAGGCTGGCTCAGCGCTCCAGGACCGGATCCCATCTGTTATCCTGATATTTACATTCCTGTATCCTCTCCTGTCACTCTGAGACGCTGTCACAGTAAACGCCATATTACACCTGGCATGGCGTCTCCTGCGGCCTCCGCCGCCGTCCCTGAGCTTCTGCATGCAGAGTGTCTCAGTGGCGATTACGTCAGCCGCGGCCTCCGCTGTGTCCGCGTGGTTGGATGTGCACCTGTCAGCTTGGCGCCTCCTGTCTCCGGTGGCCGGCGCCGCCATTACTGTTTTCATTACCACATGGATTACAAACCAAACTTCCCTCCAAGTGTCTGCATGGGCGCAGCCATCTTGGATTCTGTCAGCTGATCATTTCCACCAATCTGTTCTCAGTATTGATAATCTGCATAATTGCCTAGCCAATCCCTTCCTTGCTGCAGGTATAAATACACTGTGCCTGAGCAAGGAAGGCGTCAGTGCTTTGGTTGTCAAACCTAGTTCCTGTTTGTCTCTCTCCTGTGATTGTCTTCCAGGTTCCAGCTCCTGTCTCAAGACTTCCACCATAGAGACCCGCACCAGCATTCCACCTGCGGTGTAGCCTGACTCTCCGATCCATTGTGGATTCATCTGTTTCCAGTTACAACATTACCTGCTTCCAGCCCAGCTTCCAGCAGAGTACAGCTTCTCTTAAAGGGCCGGTGTCCTTTCTACAGTTTACCACTCTCCACCGGTATTATAATTTCACCGCTCTCAAACTCCTAACTTCAGCTCATATTTCATCGCTCCCAAGTTCATTTATTATTTAACTGGTTCCAGCCAGTATCCACTCCGTGCCAACAACAATCTGGTTCCAGCCAGTATCCACAGCAGCCGTTCTATCTACAGCAGCCCAGCTTTTCCTGGAACACCAGCTGGTACAATCCTGGGTTATCTCCATTGCTACAGTCGGGCCTGGTAAGGACTTTCCATCTAGAAGATTATAAGAACTATCTCACACTACCAGTGCCCTGTGGCTCCTGCCACCCTGTAGTTCCCAGGAACTGTATTTATTCTTTGCTGACTTTTATGTTTCTTTTACTGCTACTGTGATGCATGGAGTTTGTCATAAATAAACATCATTGACTTTTATTCAAGTTGTCGTGGTCACGCCTTCGGGCGGTTATTCTTCATGTTACTTACATGTCCAGGGGTCTGATACAACCTCCCAGGTTCCGGTACATCTCAGCCCCTACAACTGAGGCTGCCTCCCGTCAGCTCAGGCCCTCAGTTGTGACAGTGTGGCCCTACTGGAAAATACGTTTGTTTCCTCACTGTCGACACTGGAGTCAGTGTCCGTGTCAGTGTCTGTATCGACCTGAGGTAACGGG
The DNA here is from genome assembly GCF_028390025.1 of Pseudophryne corroboree. Taxonomy (NCBI): domain Eukaryota; kingdom Metazoa; phylum Chordata; class Amphibia; order Anura; family Myobatrachidae; genus Pseudophryne; species Pseudophryne corroboree. The sequence continues at coordinate 296,429,497 of NC_086453.1, read as the reverse complement.
CGTTTTATAGCCCCTGACGGTGTTTGAGACGCCTGTACAGGTATTAACTGATTTGCCGGCTGTCTCATGTCGTCAACAGTCTTTTGTAAAGTGCCGACACTATCACGTAATTCTTCCATAAGACCATCCAGTCAGGTGTCGACTCCCTAGGGGGTGACATCACTAACACAGGCAATTGCTCCGCCTCCACACCATTTTCCTCCTCATACATGTCGACACAGCGTACCGACACACAGCACACACACAGGGAATGCTCTGATAGAGGACAGGACCCCACTAGCCCTTTGGGGAGACAGAGGGAGAGTTTGCCAGCACACACTAGAGCGCTATATATATACAGGGATAACCTTATATAAGTGTTTTTCCCTAATATAGCTGCTGTATATATTAATATGCCAATTTAGTGCCCCCCCTCTCTTGTTTTACCCTGTTTCTGTAGTGCAGGACTGCAGGGGAGAGTCAGGGAGCCTTCCTCCAACGGAGCTGTGAGGAAAAAATGGCGCCAGTGTGCTGAGGAGATAGGCTCCGCCCCCTTCTCGGCGGCCTTTCTCCCGCTTTTTAATGGAAAAATTGGCAGGGGTTAAATGCATCCATATAGCCCAGGAGCTATATGTGATGTATTTTTTGCCAAAAAAAGGTTTTTTATTGCGTCTCAGGGCGCCCCCCCCAGCGCCCTGCACCCTCAGTGACCGGAGTGTGAAGTGTGCTGAGAGCAATGGCGCACAGCTGCGGTGCTGTGCGCTACCTTATTGAACACAGGACGTCTTCTGCCGCCGATTTTCCGGACCTCTTCTGCTCTTCTGGCTCTGTAAGGGGGACGGCGGCGCGGCTCTGGGACCCATCCATGGCTGGGCCTGTGATCGTCCCTCTGGAGCTAATGTCCAGTAGCCTAAGAAGCCCAATCCACTCTGCACGCAGGTGAGTTCGCTTCTTCTCCCCTTAGTCCCTCGATGCAGTGAGCCTGTTGCCAGCAGGTCTCACTGAAAATAAAAAACCTACTTTAAAACTTTTACACTAAGCAGCTCAGGAGAGCCCCTTAGCCTGCACCCGTCTCGTTCGGGCACAAAAATCTAACTGAGGCTTGGAGGAGGGTCATGGGGTGAGGAGCCAGTGCACACCAGGTAGTCCTAAAGCTTTTTACTTTTGTGCCCAGTCTCCTGCGGAGCCGCTATTCCCCATGGTCCTTTCGGAGTCCCCAGCATCCACTAGGACGTTAGAGAAAAGGGGCCTACTTCCGATCTGATCGCTGCTATGCGTTTATGCACAGCGAGCGATCAGATCCGAACTGCGCATGCATATGCACCACAATGCGCAGGCGCGTCGGACGGCTACAACAGGCATCGTCGGTCAGCGACGGGATGGTGCGAATCATCCATTTGCACGGGTGTTCACAAGGAGATTGACAGGAAGAGGGCGTTTGTGGGTGGCAACTGACTGTTTTCAGGGAGTGTCCGGAAAAACGCAGGTGGGCTCAGGCGTTTTCAGGGAGGGTGTCTGACGTGAGCTCCGGCCCCGATCAGCAGGATACTATCGCACTGGAAGAGAAAGTCCCGGGCTGCGCAGAGACTGCACACAAAAAAATGCGATCGCTCACTTGACAGTGCTTTTACCCTGTAAACTGTAACCCTGTAGGCGGCGACTATCTGATCGCAGGGCAGCAAAAAATGCAGCACAGCGATCAGATCTGAGAGTGATAAATGACCAGCCAACCACCTAACTGCCATGTAACAGGCTGAAAAATGACAGGAAGCTGATTGGCTGTCATCACTCTTCATCCTTCTTAACGTTATCACTTTTTAAAGCTTAATACATTTGGGTCCTTGCCCCACACTACACGATTGAACCTACGGATGACACATAAACACAATTTACTTAATTTAATATTTCTTTCTAAATCTCTCAGTAACAAACTTTTGGCCTAGAGGTGCCCTGAAAATAATTCTGCTACTCCAGGGAGATGTATCGAACTTTCTAAAAAGTGGAGGTGTTTTTTCTATAACAACCAATCAGAGTCTAGCTATCATTTATCTCGGACAGTCTATAAAATGTCAGCTAGAATCCGATTGGTTGCTATGGAAACACCTACACCTGTACTTCATAGGTTTGCAACATGTTCCCCCTTAAACGAAATTTAGCATATAAATGTCAGTTGTAATAATAAAGAAGATTCAGGCAGAGTGTATCACTGTAATAAATTATCTCATGCTGCTGACGACATGCATAGAGGGGGCGCTTCCAACCAAATGTAAGGTTAAGGTACCGCTGAGATAACGTTTTAGATGTCAATAAAGCTTGTTGAAAAAAAAAAAAAAAGAAAAGAAAAAAAACCCTCGCCAGCAGTCCGGCGGCGTCCAGAGAACTACACGCCCCGGCATGCTGTGCGCGGCCGCCATGGGTGATTTCCTCGTGAGACTGGCCAATCCTACCAAGGAGGAGAGATTAACAAAAGCAAATTGCCAGTGACATCAGAAGAGGCGAGGAGGGTGAGAGGGAAGGGGGAAAAGAAGGAGAGATTCATTGGGAGCTGCTGGAGTAGTTGTGTGGGCTGTCTGGCGTTGCAGGGCTCTGGACTTTGGGGGGGCTCCTGGGATCTGGGGTCAGTGGTGACGCTGCTGGCACATTGTGTGCACTTGCTGCTCGGAGAGGACGGTCTGCAGAGCCTGGAGGTGGCCAGGCTGGACACCTGACCCTCCCTGGGATTGCACCCCTACCTCTACAGCACCCCCGGTCTAAGGGGGCACCTACTGCTCCATTACCCCCAGCACCTTCCAGGGATCAGACACCCTCCACCCCCTGCTTGGATCACCCACCCCACCTGGATCAGCCAGCCCCCGCCATGGACACTGCATCCACCTCAACTTTTGATTCAGAGGTAAGTTGGTTATATTTCCTACCATGAATTGCTAGTTCCCATGCAGCCCCCCATCCCCTCATAGCACCTCCCCTCATGCACCCCATATGCTTGATACCCCCACCCTGTGTACCCCCATGGCAGAGCTGCCTAACCCTCTCACTGCCTGACCCATCTCTCATTACAACTTGCGCCATCTTGTCCTTGCACAGGGTAAGGAAAGTATTTTGGGGGCAGCATGCTCGCCCCCTCCTCTGTGCCCCCCAATTGTCCCTGCCAGTCCCCCCTGTAGGACGTTGGCTGGGACGTGTCTCATTGTCTGGGGTTGTGCTCTCCAGGTAGCTGGCTGGCAGTGTGCTCACCAGCAATCACCATCTTGAATCCACTCCACAGTCAGGGCTCCGAGGCGTGACCTGCCTCACATTTGGGGGGTGCAGGTGGCTCCTTGCAGTAACTATCCCCCACGATTTCCTAAATTAATCAGAATAAAGTTGGAGCTTGTGATCAGCAATGATCAGGACATGGTGGAGTCTGGGGAAGGGTGGTGGTGGGGGTGTAGAAGCAGCTCTACCCAGACAGGCGACCCCCTTCTCCACGCACTCCTTAATACTTGATCACTACCCCTCTCTAGTGGATCTCACCCCCAGACCCACCTTAAAGCTTCACCCCAGTTTTCTTCGGTTTAATACTTTGCAGCCCAGATATAAAGCTGCCCTGTATGTCTCCCACAGTAGATGCCACCCTGACCTCGACTAATATGCCCTCCAATTCCGTTTATAACGTCGACCAAGTACTGATCTGTAGCCACGGATGCAATATGTGGGTGCTGTAGTCGGTGGGTGTTTAAAGGGACACCACCCATAACCCCCCATGTCTTTTCCCCACCCTGATGTTTGAGACCAGCATTTGCACGTAACTCCTTGGTGGGGGTGATTGTCTATTTTACAAGTGTGCACCCCTATACTGAGGCATTAATAGCCCCCTCCCCACGCAGATGTCCCCAGTCGCTGGCTATGGAGAAATGCAGGCGGATGGGGGGGAGGCAGATAACAGACTACACCCACTCCCTCTAGTATTGCCTGTACGTCTGCTTTGTTACTGCCTTGGGTGTCCAGTCCGTGTCCTGGGTGCTGAGATGGGGGGCACCAGTGTGTGGGGGTCCCTGCAGCACATAAAGCAGGGTACAGGGTTGAGTGTGCATGTCGTGGGATGGGGGGCGGGTGGTGCCAGGCGCCCTCATCTAGCAATCCCCAGTACAGTGGTGGGCGCCACTGCCCTAAATCTCCAGTCAGATATTAGTAATAAAAGCAGCATATTGTGGTCAGTCCTGGCCCCAATAGGATAATGTGGCGATCTGGTCGTATATTGTGTCCCCACAACGTGTCTGTGGGGGAGGGGGGGGGGGATCTCCTGCTGTGACCGGTTCTGTAGTGTGGCTGAGCAAGTCGCCTAGATCCCCCCCCCCCCCCCCTTCCCCCATTTAAAGGGCAGGGTTCACCCCCATCAAGCCACTTCTCCCCATTTCAGCCCCGATCTAGCTACAATCCAGCACTAAATCGGTGACGGGTGTCTGGGCTGCAGCCAGGAGGAGGAGTTGTGTGTTTGTTACATTGTATCAGTGAGGCTCCCATGTACCCGGTGGAAGGAGTCCCTCCAGTATTTGGTGGACCTCTGGGGGTCTTGTGCTACTGCAGTGGATGGGAAGGAGGGGTGTTAGGGAATTATCTAAGTGGAGTTGTGTCACTATCATGGTGTGCATTAGTTAGTGTTACAATGTATCTGATCTGTCGTTCATATGGCCTCTCCTGGTATATCTGTACAGGCAGGTCAGATCGCCGTGCTATCCAAAGCCTCATCTCTGCGTTTTCAGGGTTAACTGTCACTCATAGATAGCCCCGCCCTTCTGGGCTTTCCTCCTGGCTCCTCCCACAGTCACTAGGACTGAGGATGTCCCTTGAGGTTGCAGTCCCACTGATCACCATGTATGCATCCCCTCCCCCAGCACCCGTATCTGCAACACTGAGCCCCTATGGATGGCAGACACTGCAGGGGTTAACAAGGGTTGGCTTGACCTGTGCATAGAGTTCCTTTTATGTATCAGTAATATGGCAATATTTTCTTAGTCTAGTATCAATGTGTACTCCTAATGTTTTTGTTAATTTCAGTAAAACAAAATAAAACCCTAAAGTAATAATACAAATAACTAACTGAAGATCAGCACAGATCCCCTTAGTGACTGCAGTATCCTCTGCACTCACCACAGCACATATGACTGGGTACAGCCTACGTGGATGGGGCTAGTGCGCCAGATGGGTTTCCCAGATGGTGGGGATGGCAGAGGAGTCCTGGCATGGTCTCAGGCAGTGTCTGGGGCACACAAGGCTTGCTCAGTACCACATGATGCCAAGGGGAATCCCTTATAGGACTACTGTGTCCATCTTATCCTAACCTGCAATAGATCTGATGCATCCAATACCTTCTGCTGCCCCCTAGTCCCCTCTGGGCTCTGCAGGTTGATATGTGGAGGTGTACAGTGGGTGCAGATGGCTCATTTGTGCATTACCCTACAGTAAGTTGCAGGCACCTGTGTGACTAACGCTGCACCCTCCTGTGCCCCCGCCTTTATATGCAACATACGTAGCCTGCGATTAGCATTTTACATGTGAGGGATCTGTATTGTCTTGGGGCATTCATCTGGTTTAACCCATGCAGTGCCTTGAGGAGTGAAGCAAGCTTCCGTTCTGGTCTCACAATGGCTCCCGTATTGGGCATATGCTATATGCATCCCCGTTGGTCTGTAGGAATAAAGGAACTGTACATATTGTAAAGGATTTCATTGCATGTTTATATATTTCTCCATGCAGCAGATCAGTGTGTGAGTCCCTTTATGTTGCTGCCCTTGGGTGCAGAATGGGGTTAACACAGATACTGAAACACTGGGACATTTTTGTGGCAGGGAAAGTTTAACAGCCCCCAGACCCATCATTGCCTGCTGCAGACCCTTGGTAGATGGCTCTGGCCACTTACCTTGGCTTTTTTTCCCCTGCTCGTTTTAACTATTCTCTTTCCAGAGTGTACAATTTACATTGCTGTCCGTGTTCTGTATGCTGCAGGCTGTTACAGTGATCAGTTACATCACTTACTATAATATTTCTATCACATAGGCCAGAGGTTCTCAAACTCGGTCCTCGGGGGGCACACACAGTGCATGTTTTGCAGGTAACCCAGCAGGTGCACAGGTGTATTAATTACTCACTGACACATTTTAAAAGGTCCACAGGTGGAGCTTATTATTTCACTTGCGATTCTGTGAGGAGACCTGCAAAACATGCACTGTGTGTGCCCCCGAGGACCGAGTTTGAGAACCACTGACATAGGCTATCTGTTCTCATGCCTTCCTGCCCTTGTTAGAATAGTCTGCCACTAAACAGGGGCTGTGGAGGATTTTAGTAATGTGGGGGTCACATAGGGGGCTGTGTTTGGTCTGGCAGCAAATCATATTTATAGGTATTTGATTTAAGATCAGCTATTAAAGCACAAAGCAGAGGTCCCAGGTTTATTTAACTCGTTATTCATGTTACTGTGTAGCTGCATTGTGGAGTGAAATGCGCTTGCTGGCAGGGCATGGGTTAAAGCGAACACTGTTCATTGCAGATCTTTTGAGGATGCACCTTCCTACATCCATTTTCATCTGCCCCAACAAGGTTGGGTTAGATCAGGTGTATTGTAGCCAAGACATGCAAATCCTGTGACATGGAGGAGAAACAGCCTGGGGTGTGTGTAAATCTATATGTAATTGGCTGTCCTACCCCAATGTAAGGTGGAGACTGTATACTGTATACGCTGATCAGGCTGCTCCTATCTCTGTGCAGCACCGAGGGCTGAGTCCTTCATACCATGCAACAGTTATGGGTCTTGATGCATTGTGTTGAGGCTACTATTTGGTACAGGGATGGGGAACCTTCGGCCCTCCAGCTGTTGTTGAACTACACATCCCAGCATGCCCTGCAACAGTTTTAGCATGGCCAAATAGCAAAACTGTAGCGAGGCATGCTGGTATGTGTAGTTCAACAACAGCTGGAGGGCCGAAGGTTCCCCATCCCTGATTTAGTACATAGGTTGTATCCATTGACTTATTTATCTCCTGTAGTACTTTAATAGTATTAAGTAGAATGTAGATGAATTGCTATTTTTTATTTCCCTTGTCTCAGTTTATGCAACTGAGGAAAGTAAAGCCGTGTGTGTTGCAATAGGGACACTTCTTCCAGGGCAAATTTGTAGGCCACAGTCCTGGCAACAAACAGGTGTGAGTGTGTTATAATATATAGCTAATTGCATGCTTGCTTGGTTCTTGTCCAAGAATCAGCACTTTTTCTTTTACTGCAGTTCTGAGTTTTGCCACAAGGGGCTCAATAGAAGAAGTGACTGTTTTTATGTATATGTGTGTGTTGCTGACTTTGTATGTATTTGTGGTACAGTAGATGATTCAGTGATTGAGCATGTAGATCAGTGTTTCCCAACTACTCTGTATATTTTAAGCATCTGTACTAGTTACACAGGTGCACAGGTGTAGTCATTACTGACTGACACATTGTAAAAATTCCACAGGTGGAGCTAATTAGTTCACTTTAAGATACCGAGATGTGTAAAACATGTTAGAGGTCTCTGGGGACAGGGGTCATGAAACACTGATACAGAAAAAGTTTAAATCTATAGTGGGGTATTTATGAAAGTTTGGAGTGGGATAGATTGTATAGAAATAAAAGGGGCAAATGTATTAAGCCTGGAGAAGTGATAAAGCAGTGATAAATGCAAGTTGATAACGCACCAGCCAATCAGCTCCAATATGTAAATTGACAGTTAGAAGATGATTGGCTGGTGCTTTATCGCCTTTCATTTATCACTGCTTTATTACTTCTCCAGCCTTAATACATCTGCCCCAAAGTACTAACCGATCACTCTCATATGGCATAAATCTATAGATACTAAGAAGGGTATGTAGTAATACTTGGTGAGAAATAAAGCACCAACCAATCAGCTTCTAACTGTCATTTTTCAAACACAGCCTTAATTATGAGAGATAAGCTGATTGGTTAGTGTTTTATCTCTCTCTCTCTCTCTCTCTCTCTCTCTCTCTCTCTCTCTCTCTCTCTCTCTCTCTCTCTCTCTCTCTCTCTCTCCATGCTTTGGTAAATACCGCACTCAAACTGTAGACTATGGAATTGGGACACTTATTCCAGAACATCTGTAGGCCACAGTCCATGCGACAAACAGGTGTGAGAGGGCATAATATAAAGTGTAATTCAGAGGTTTCCAAACGCGGTCCCCAAGGCACCCCAACAGTCCAGGATTTGGGTATATCCATGGCTCTAGCACAGATGGTTAAATCAAATTGACTGAGGTGCTAATTAAGTCACCTGTGGCCAAGCATGGATACATTTCAAACCTGGACCGTTGGGGTGCCTTGAGGACCGTGTTTGGTGACCTCTGGTGTAATTGACTGCTTGCTTGGTTCATGTCCCAGGATCAGCACTTGTACTTTGTAAATCTAGTACTCTGCAGCTCCCCCGGTGGTGCTATACTTCCTGCTGTGTTGTACTGAGACACTGTTTGCATATGTCCAAGTCACAGGCTGGAAACACGGGCACATCTAGTATTAGGTGTTGCTGCTTCTGTGTATTTGGTAAAACTCAGTGTAAATGAGTAAAACACTACTTGTTGTTTTTCAGGATGGAACACCGAACTACAGACGGAGAACAGTGGAGGACTTTAATAAGTTCTGTACATTTGTGTTGGCATATGCTGGATACATACCTTACCCTGAAGAGGCAAGTCTGTACCTGTATTTTAGGGGAATGTTTATACTATTTACTGTTAGTGTTTTATACTGATATGCATAGGATGATCAAAATAGTGATGGAGAACATTATTCATCTTCCTAGTCACCTGTAGCTTCCATGTAATAGTCTAGAGACATGCATAGCCCCCGGTAAGCCCATCTGGCTGTTATATGCATTTATTGGAACCCTCGTAGTTCCTATAGAAGTAAAAGATTGTATTATTTACATACGTTATTATCATTATCTTGTAATGCAAAAATTAGGTTGGAAGAAAACAGTCCCTAGGTCATACCCTGGATTTGGGACTTTTTACATACTGTGTGATAACACAAGCCATTGGTTTTCTGGCCTTTGCTACTTATCTGCAAACACATTTACATGGAAAACTATTATTTACTACTTATTACCTCAGAAAATATTTTAAATGATTTGAGTTTACAGCACAGGAATGTAATGAATTATGTAAGTGCCACTCTCCTGTAGAACTATGCAGCATATTTGGTGCAGTCCTCAAAGGGTTAAAGCAGGCTGATCACCTGTAATCCACCATTTGGCATTATTTGTGCAGGGCTGTGCTTAATTCAACCAGTGACTGTCATGATACGGGCTTGTTTCTTGCAGCGAGTGGTGTGTGTGTGTGGTATTGTTTTTGGTATCCGGACTCCAGGTCGACAACAACAAGGTCGACACACCTTAGGTCGACGCCAATTGGTCGACACACCTTAGGTCGACAGGAAAAAGGTGGACGTGGAAAAAGGTCGACATGAGTTTTTCACAATTTTTTTTTGGAACCTTTTCATACTTAACAATCCACGTGGACTACGATTGGAACGGTAATCTGTGCCGAGCGAAGGCACCATGCCCGAAGATGCGAGGGGACGCGGTGCACTAATTGGGGTTCCCAGTCACTCTACAAAGAAAACGACACCAAAAATACCATAAAAAATGCATGTCGACCTTTTTCCACGTCGACCTAAGGTGTGTCGACCTTTTTGTTGTCGACCTGGAGTCCCAGACCCATTGTTTTTTGTACTGGAGGAAGTATGTCTTCCTAATGCTGTCAGGTTACTTCAGATATCATACTTGACAGCTGAGCTGGACTATGGGATCTCAAATGTCAGTAATCTGCGGTACAGCAGAGGTAAGCAACCTGTGGCAGTTCAGCTGCTGAGGGGACTACAAGTTCCAGCATGCTTTTGATGACTTGGCAAGTTGGGGCTAGTAGTTCCTGGAAGTCGGGTTGCCTGAACCTACTGTACAGTATATGGTAGGGAAGGGGGGGGGGATTTAAGTTGTTCAAATGAATGACCTGAAATGTCTAAATAAAGTTTTATATAATATTTTAATGCTAATCTCATTTCGGCACGTCATAATTACCAGCCTTGCCGTTTCTTCTAGACGTAGATATAAAGTGGGCGATGAGTGCGCTGGGACCTCTCAGATTGCAACATAAATGAAGAAGCACAAGGCTTTTAAGCTGGGGAGGGGGAGGATTGAAAATGTAAAATGTTGCGGTTAAAGATTCTTGTTTATTCTGGCAAACTGAATTGGCCCACTGAATGTAATCATTCAATGTGGAGCATTATCCCACCAGGGAATTTGCTTATATTTGCCGGCTGAGGCTGGTAAGTAAGTTTGTTTTAGGAAGAGAGACCTTGTCTGAAATAGGTTATTAAAAAAAATGTGTACTTACTATTTATTTTTATTAAATATCGATTTCTACCAGGTGCCTTGGAAATAAGTAAAAAAATGATGGATGTGTTTCTGCAAAGGCATTTCTAACCAGCAGGGAGCTGCTCTCCGCTTGCACACTGTGGCGGCAGCCATTTTGTTAATAACAGATCAATTTAGGATAATGTGAATTTTGGTTACATGTGCCAATGCTGTGGGGTATAAAAACATTATGCTAATAATAAGTATCTGAGGGGTGAAAAAAGTAATTGTTTGCACTAAGTAATTATCATTTAACCTTAATCTCTTCAGGAGTACCCTCTCCGAGCAGGCGCAAGCCCCCCCAACAGCACAGGAAGTACAGTGGACAGTGACAGCTGGGATTCTAGGTTCCAGGATGTCTCATCTAACGGCGTTTTGCCAATCAAAAAGCGAAGAAGTTTTGGAGACCTAAAACATGACAGATCCTACCCATCGATGCTGAAACACGCCAAGCTCAGCAGCTTTCTCCTGGATCGGAAGAAACTGGACAAGATTAAGAAAAAGAAAAAGCTGAAGAAGAGGGAGCAGGCGGAGAAAGAGGAAGCCTATCTGAAGGCCATTATAAAAATAGAGCCGGAGGACAACTTGCCAGAAGAGATGACTCCTGCTCCAGTCCTGGATCACCCCCTGGATCTTAAGATGTCTCCAGCACACGAGATGCCGGACCCGATGTTCGAGAGCTACAATGACAGCATGGACAGTGCTTCTGTCAATATGGCCTCTTACGACACAGATGAGATAAAGACTGAGTACACCGAGGTGAACCTGGGGAAAAGAACAGTCATACGGCAGGGAAAACAGGTGGTTTTCCGGGATGAAGATGGCACAGGCAATGATGAAGACATCATGGTGGACTCGGGTAAGGATGAATTCACTTGACGAAAAGGTGTGGGTTAGGCAACACAAGATGCTTAAAAACTAGTTCTTGTCTGCACAGAATGGAAGCAGCCATTTTGTGAAGTCGGTTTGTAATTCCATAGGAACCAGCAATGTGCTTCAGTGATGTGCATTCTTCAAAATATTGGTTGGGTAAACAAAATGGCTGCCTCCACTGTAGCTGTCTGGTGCTCTTTAAGCGTTTCCTTAGTTCATGTCATAAACGGAAGTTGTACGTGACAGCAGGAAATGTGTCTGTCAGCATTTTTTTTTTTTGCTTCAAAATAAGCAGAAGTAAATCTGATGTGAGGTGTTTGTTTCATGTTAAATGAAACTATAGAAGTAACATTTACAGACATGTGTTATGTTAATGATCACAATCAGACTGCATCCTGCACTGGAAAATATTTGTATCAATGGATGGCAGTAAGAAGAGACTCATCTGATTGCACAGCTATTATGTGCTCCAGGGATGGCAGCCATTTTATGGCAGTAACTAGCATGCAGCCTATTAATGGTCTATGGGGGTAATCCAGACCTGATTGCTGCTGTGCCTTTTCTCACAGCAGACTATCAGGTCCAAACCGCGTATGCACCGCAATGCGCAGGCGGATCACTGCTCAGCGATGGGTTTGTGCGACGGATCCATTGGTATGGGCGATCACAAGGAGATTGACAGGAGGAAGGCGTTTGTAGGTGTCAACTGACCGTTTTCAGGGAGTGTCTGGAAAAACGCAGGCGTTTCCATGCGTTTTCAGGGAGGGTTCCTGATGTCAATTCCGGTCCTGGACAGGCTGATGTGATCGCAGCGGCTGAGTAAGTCCTGGGATGCGCAGAGACTGCACAAAATCAGTTTGTACAGCTCTGCTACACATGCGTTCACACACTTGTACAGCTAAAATACACTCCCCCTGTAGGCAGCGACTATCTGATCGCAGCAGTGCAAAATCGCTTGCTAGCAATCTCGTCTGAATAAGGCCCTATGGGGGTCATTCCGAGTCGATCGCTAGCTGCCGTTGTTCGCAGCGATCACGCTAAAAATCGGCATTTCTGCGCATGCATATGCACCGGGTACAATGAGCATCGTGGGTTTGCACAGAGTGTAACGGACATTCCAGTCGCACGGCTGAACGCAGGAAGGTTGACGTGAGGTGGGCGTTTCTGGGTGGCAACTGACCGTTTTCATGGAGTGCTTAGAAAAACGCAGGCATGGCAGAAAAAACGCAGGCGTGGCTGGGCGGGTGTGTGACGTCAAAAGCCGTCCCTCCGTCGTTAGAATCAACGCACACGAAGAGTAAGTACAGGGCTGGTCTTGTTTTGTACAAAAAGATTTTGCAGGCGCTCTACTGCACAAGCGTTCGCACTTCTGTAAAGCGAAAATACACTCCCCGGTGGGCGGCGACAATGCGTTTGCACGGCTGCTAAAAAATGCTAGCGAGCAATCAACTCGGAATGACCCCCATGTACATCATGGAGGTGTTACGGCCAAATAGTCTAGTTACATGATAGTCTATATTGTTTTTTGTGTTGGTTCAGTCAACAAAATGACTGCCTCTACTGTATCCATTTATAATCTTGTCGCCATAAAGTGAAGTTGCACTAAATGGTGTTTTCTCCCTAGCTGTTCTGGACTGAATCCAACAGTTTGTTACCGCTACTAACGCACAACTTATGCACAACTTACCTATTGCTTTCAAATTGTTTGATAATACTACAGTATTGCCCAATTTTAGCCCATGTAAGTAGAGTTATAAAGGTTGTTGATAAGCTAAAAAAAACAACACAATTTTTATATGAAGAAAGAAGATACAAGAAATTCAGTGTTAGATCCACTATTTCTTGTTTCACTATTCTAAAATTGCCAGCGATAATGGGCATCCATTGCTCAAACACATTGAAAACAGATCATGTCTGGGATAAATATATTTTCATGAAGATGCTGTGATTCACAGGGAACCAGTGTTTAGTAGATTTCTAGAGCGAATTTGACTAATGTCTCGGGACACAAAATGGCAGCCCTTCTGGCTCAACTCAAGATGGCCGCCTTTAAAAATTAAGTCAATCTGTGGATAATTTGACACACAGGCACAGTATGAACCAGAAAATCGGGACAAAAGCAAATGTCCATTGTACAAAAGTTTGTGAGGTGTACATTTTCGAGGGGTGGACAAAATAATGGAGGAATTCTGGACTCCTTCTGTCTGAGGAGCTAGGAAGGAGCCAGGCAAGATCTACATCCATTGACACCAGTAGAATAATTAGGCATGGGCAGTGTTTCTACAGATACAATTTACACTTTGGTCCCAGGATTTGTCCATTCTGGATAATTTTACCCCAAATCATTGCTAGTGTTGTAACACATGAGATTTCCTGATAGCAGAGAGTATGTTTTTAATACATGTTAATATGTAATCTGCACAACAGCCCAGTGAGTACAGCCACCGTGGCCTAATGAGGTCTTTGTTTCCACCAGCCAGTGTATTGCGCCTGCCTTCCCATTGAATTGCATTGTGAATGAAGCCTTATCCATCGTTTTACTCTCGAACGCCAATCCGTGCTTTCATTACAATGCAACCCATTATAGAGATTTGTGCGATGTTACAGCACACTGCCTCTTCCAATCAGCCAGCAATTATTCCCATTTACACCACAATAAATGTTGCCTCCTCAACAAGCTGCACAAGCGTTTCTCAGAGTGCCGCGTTTAACCCTTTTTTCCCTGTTCCCATGCGTAGATCTACACCCTGTTGTGCTAGGTCTTAATGCAACAAAGCGCAGAACTAGATACTCCTAGAAGAGGGCCTTTTTGCACCCCTTGTCAAACAAAAGTTCAAATGTAATATCGGAATAAATAATTATAGTAATAATTAAAAACAAGTTAGCCCCAAAACCACGTCACACATTGTAACCGTTTTTGTATGACTGTCGCACAGAATGGCTTATGTCTGCACATAATTGGCCTTATCCACCCTTACTAATGCCTTGACCCATGTGCAGGATGTAATAGAAAAGTTATTCCCTGTGAAGCCAGCAGCCCCCCTAAATGCAAACTTAGCCTGGCCATGAAGGAGTTAATTAAATTGATTCATTGTTGTTCCGTTCATGCTTCATTGCGTGGCTGACTTGAGGGGGAGTCGTAACCCTTAAAGGGAAAGTATCCCTTTTTATTCACCCTCGGAAGGGCTCCTCCTGTTAAGTATATTTTAGAGACTTCACCTGCATATTTATAAAAGAACGTTTGCATGACGATCCACCTCAAACTGCAGGTTTTTTTCTTTTCTGAATACATCCGCATCAAGTCTCCCCTGAATATGTCCGCTGTAGATATCGGAGATTTCTTCTATGGTGCCTTCATTTTCCACGGCAAGAGCAGCCCCCATATGTTTCCAAGTCACCTATGGGGCTACATCAGGCATTCCCAACCACGGTCCTCAAGGCACACCAACCGTGCAGGTTTTAGTGATATCCAGGCTGCAGCACAGATGGTTAAATCAAAATAACTGAGGTACTAATTAAGTCACCTGTGCTGAAGCCTGGATATCACTAAAACCTGCAGTGTTATAGGCCCTACACACTGGCCGATTTTCTGAAAGATATGAACGATCTCGTTCATAAATGAACGAGAACTCGTTCATATCTTTCAGTGTGGAGACTCCAGCGATGAACGATGCGCGGCCACGCGCTCGTTCATCGCTGGTCTCCCGTCGGCTGTGCATGCAGGCCAATATGGACGATCTCGTCCATATTTGCCTGCACTTCAATGCAGCCGCGTGACGGGGGGAGTGAAGAAACTTCACTCCCCCCGTCACTGCCCCCCCGCCGCCGGGTCGCTCGTCGGCCGTATCCGCCGTCGGGCAGCTCGGCGGCGGGTCGGCCAGTGAGTAGGGCCCCTTAGTGTGCCTTGAGGACCGTGGTTGGGAATGCCTGGGCTACATGAATACAATTTATTTATTTTTTGGAGAGAGATCCAAAGGATCCCTTTTTTTGTTAATTAGCGATGCCCGTGTATACAAACTTCGAATAAAGTGATCATGTAAACAATCATTTTACTTTTTAGGCTTTGCAGGGATGGGCTCTTATTGTAGGCTGGGTCCCCGCAGGAAAATATAAATAAATTTGCCTCAAAAATGAATTTATAATTTCCATGACAATGCAGCAATAAGCAAAAATGTGGTGCTGGATAAATAGCTCCAAAAATACTAGCTTTTTTTTAAAAAAACCTTGTAATAGCTACACGTTAGATGTTTCAGTATATTGACAAGTTATCATGCCAGTGCCCTACATGAGTGCAGCCATTTTGTTGACTGAACCAATGGATGCAAGCTGTTATGTTGTACAGACTATTCTGAGGAAAAAAAATAACATGGTTTGGACCACAAACTGACCACTTCCGTTATATGAGACTGGTGCCTTGTAAAACGGATATAGGGGGTTGTTCAGGTTTGTTAGCAAACCAAGAAAGTAAGCAATTGGACAATACCATGTTGCACTGCAGGTGGGGCAGATGTAACGTGCAGAGAGAGTTAGATTTGGGTGGATTATATGGTTTATGTACATGGTAAATACTGTCTGCTTTATTTTTACACAGCGATTTAGACTTCAGTTTTGACTCGCCCCACCCAAATCTAATCTCTCTGCACATGTTACATCTGCCCCACCTGCATTGCAACATGGTTTTGCCCATGAGTGTGCCGTTTTGGTTTGCTAACAAACCTGAATAAGGCCCATAATCTTCTTTTCTGGCTTATTTCTAGCTATTCTCTGCCATCTTCGGCTGTAAAGTACTTTACATTTACAGGTTCTCGAACTCTGTCCTCAGGATCCCAAACAGTTCTCGTTTTGCAGGTCTCCTCACAGAATTGCAAGTAAAATAATTATCTCCATCTGTGGATCTTTTAAAACGTATCGGTGAGTAATGAACACACCTGTGCACCTGCTGGGTGAGCTGGAAAAACGTGAACTGTGTGGGGTCCTGAGGACCGAGTTTGAGAACTACTGGTTTATAGGTATGTCTATGTGAATGGCCAATTACATAAAACAACTTGCATTTTAAATTTTACCCCTATGTGTTTTATTGCAGACGACGAATCTTGGCATCTTGTCACCTGTTTCTGCATGAAACCCTTTGCTGGGCGGCCAATGATTGAGTGCAACGAATGCAACACTTGGATTCATCTATCCTGTGCCAAAATCCGCAAGTCTAACGTTCCAGAGATCTACGTTTGCCAAAAGTGCCGAGACACCAAATTCGACATCCGGCGATCAAACCGCTCGCGCATGGGATGTAGGAAGCTATTCTTGGACTAAAAAAAAAAGCCAGGAAGCAGGGAGGCCGTGTGCACAAGGACAGCGAACAACGAGCGACGCACACAGGCCTACTCCCACTGCACAGATCACCTTTTTATCCTTTCGGAAACAAGCAAACAATGTTTGTTTTAAATGGGCACATGTTTATAGACTGGTTAATTTTTTCTTACCCTTTTTTTCCCCCCCTGTTATTATTATTTTGATGGCCCAAAGTGACTTTATTGCAAGTCTGCTACTTCTGAGAGCAGGCCGGCGAGATTTCATACGTTGTGATATTGTGAACATCTGGCAGCGGTGGTGGGGGGGGTTAAATGCATCTCTTGCAGAAATTTTAGAGCAATGACCCTTTCTGTTCCTCCCAGGTAGTCCCACATAATCCACTGGACGGAATTCAGCCTAAACAAAATAAAATGTTAGTGTAGGAACAGGTATGTCCCACTTACAGTCTCTGAAGTCCGATGTAATTATACAGAAAACAAACAAAAACAAGAGTTTGGTAAAGAAGACCAGGCCTCATTGTTATTATTATTATTATGTTTTGCTTTTTTATTTAATAGAGATTTTCGCTGTTTCTTGCACAGCCACTACATAAGATTGTTGTGAATAAGTACAAAACTTATAATTTCTCAATAAATGTTTTTCTTTTCTTTATTTCCCCCTCCGTTACATTTACCTAGTTCTAGATATTTTTTTGTTGTTGTAGTTTATCTTCTTTTTAGAAAACTATACCATGGAGGCTTAATTTCAGTTAGCTGGGGCATTCATTTATCTACCTCTGTCCATGATGCGCCAGAGGAGAGACCTTGATTTTTATCACGAGAGAGGTAATTTCCTATAGGCCTCCATACACTGACGGAAATACGGACCTGGGGTATTACTTATTTTCTTGCCCTATAGAAAACACTTCTGACCCCAAATTACTGCTTAAAATTGGTTTCTGTGATTAGCGGTGAAGTTATGTTGCAGTCTTAACCCCATTCTGTGAAATGGAAGCCAGATGGCTATTACTGCAGAGGTTCTGAATCGCGGACCTGCTACTATCCTTCTATAGAGTACCCAAGTATGCAGTATAGCGGTCAGACTTTCCTGTTATCCTGCTGTGCGGGCTATAAGAGGTCTGAGAGTGCGCTGGATAAAATGATCCCTCCTGGGGAAATGTTAGCGGAACCAGGGACAGGTCTACGTGACTTATTACGTGATTAGGGTATATTATTTTCCACAGTTGGAAATACATTGTTTTAAAATCTTTTGTGTTCCATGTATTCTTTATTCTCTCTTTTTTTCAACTGGGTACATGAATATGAAAAAAAAGGAATTGATCACATTCAGGAATATGACATTAATGTTGGTGATACCTGGGATTCTGCTTTGGAAAGAGTGCAGCAATACAACACTAAAAAATAAACTCCTTTTAATTGTAAGAATCGAGTAGCCTGTGGCACTACAAATCCCACCAGAGGCAGAACGAATGACAAATTAAAACCTAAATATTGAACTTGGGGAATGCTATGATTTTCAAAGCACTAATACTGCCCCAATACCTGTTAGCCTGTTGATATACTGCAGGGGGCGAATCTTCCTATCCTGTGTACTAAGAACTTCAAATAATTGTGTAACCGGAAGTGAAATCCTATGGAGCCACATTGCTCTCCCTGTATCATTTTCATTCCACTTCCCAATCTCACCTCTCTAGCCCCATGTTCCCCCTGTGGGAATTTCGCTCTCTTATGGCTCTAAATAATTCCTCTTACTGGATCGGACTTGGATACCATAGAAACCATACCATAAAAGAAGCTTTCAATGTAACTAATAAACAACATTGCCCTTGTCTCACAGAAGCAAGTGAGCTAGGACAGAATGCCCCCAGGCTAAGGCAGTGGATCCAGGCTTAAGGCAGAATAGCAAATAATAAAATCTCATCCTTTTAAACACAGGTTTATAAATGTTACGCTTTATCATTGTGCTAGGTTTACATCTTTCTGTAGGGAACCGAATTATCTAACCCAGTAAATAGAAATCCTGGAGAGAATATAATGGGTATTATGTTGCCTTTAAAAAATAAAAAAAATAATTATTTAGTACAGAGTTTTAAAATATTTTCCGTTGGTTGAATTTTCCGCGTTCTGTACGGAAGAGATCCTGGTGGAATGATAACGCACATTTCCTGGTATCTCGAATTAAGACTGGCCAAACACTGCTGCTCCACCAAATGTCTCTGCAACCACAGAACACAATGGGCAGTGCCTGTTGATACCCTTCATCCCTGGCCTGCTTATAAACCTGTAGCCATTAGCGAAGAGATTCTGTAGCCTCTAATTATATTTTGCTGTTGTAACCCATTTAATCCCTTTGCTGCCAGGGCTACTACATAACCCTCTTATTTTGCCATCCATAATTCCTGCACTGTGACCCCCATTCACAAAGCACTGCTACAGCAGTGGATTCTGGAAAACAAACTATTGCTCTATAAACACAACTGTCACGCTGAAAAAAAATATACAATGTATATTATACCTGACCAAACGAAGCAGTTATGTGACCTGTAGATTTGTCTGTTCTTCTTCGCACATATCTGTATCAATTGTTTGCACACGTATGTGTAAAGTGTTAATGTGTTTTATTTTCTGTAAGGATACACAGGGCTTATATAATGAGTAGTTTCATTCGGATGTTTGTGTTCAGTCAAAAAGCCGCCATATTTATTTGCTATATCCGTTGTCACATGACCCGCTACTCCTGTTCTAATGTGACAACGGTAATAATATTTATAGGCCGCAGTACCTCTTACAGCCTTGCTTTGTGTGGCGGAGCTATAGACTATTACTGTGTTCAGGCTAACTTCTAGTCGGTGACAACAAAAATAAAAATAAAATCCTATTTAAAAAAAAAATAAAGAAAAATCTTAAATAGTTTAGGAAATGTGTGGTTTTATTTGGTCTCCTATTAACCACAATATCAATACTTAAATCGTCTGTGGTTGTTTTCAAAGCTATACAATCCAGTGATTGAAACTGAGTGTAAGCGAACACACTTTCAGCGTATGAAAAAAAGTTTTTTCAAATTTGAAGTTCAATTTTTTTTTTTTCCTTTAAGATTTAAGTGCATTTGTCACAATTTGCTCGTTTCTTAATGTTCTATTAGGGTGTTTTTGATCTTGCATTGTTTAAAGTCACTCTCGGTAATTTTCCCCACACCTACATCAGAAGTACGTGTGTATGTGTAAATACAAATGTATCATTTTTGGAGGAATATAAATATATAATTTTTTTTCTTTCTGTTGGAAATTGAGTAAGACTGAGAGAAATATTGAACATGCGTAATAGAGCACAGACTGGGAAGCATTACGTGATGTATAAAACTTGTGTATTTGCAAAGACAATGTTTCTGTGAAACTCTGTACATTTGTAAATAAAGATATCAATATTTTACCTTGAGCGCTTTTCATGTTGTTCATTATATACAAACTGTCCCATTACTGGCATTGCTCCAACGGACGTTAAGACAAAATAAAAATTAGAAAACAAAATGCTTGTGATATATATATATATATATATATATATATATATATATATATATATATATATATATATATATATATAATTTTTATTATTATTATTTTTTACTGATATAGGCACGTAGAATTAAAATGGCTGATTTCAGCAATAAAGGCTCTGCATACATCCCAATTCCACCAATCACATAGCTGCCATGTAACCAAAATCAGCACTAAAATGGCTGCCTGCATACCAATGTGAGCAATAAAATGGCTGTCTGCATACTAATTTCATTGTTTTGGTAATGGATAACATTGGACTCTTCAAAACCACATACACATTATTATGCATTTATACTTTTAAAGTCCTCAAATAATGTAAGCATTCCCATGCTTTATTTATTATTTATTACCAGTTATTTATATAGCACACATATTCCGCAGCGCTTTTACAGAGAATATTTGCTCATTCACATCAGTCCCTGCCCCAGTGGAGCTTACAATCTATATTCCCTATCACATGTACACGCACACACAATCATGCTAGGGTTAATTTTGTTGGGAGCCAATTAACCTATTAGTATATTTTTGGATTGTGGGAGGAAACCGGAGTACCTGGAGGAAACCCACACAAGTACGAGGAGAATATACAAACTCCACACAGTTAGAGCCATGGTAGGAATCGAACCCATGACCTCAGTGCTGTGAGGCAGTAATGCTAACCATTACACCATCCGTACTGCCTGCTTTGGTGGCTTGGTCACTACTAATGTCTGAAATATTCATTACAAATGAGGTGATGGTTTCTTATGGGATTATGCCACCATCTTTAAAATGGGAATGCAGCTTTTTGGAAGAGGTCAGGTTAATTGTTTTAATGTGTTACTGCACAGTAAACCTACTGTATAATGGAAAACATAACAATACAGTTTGTCTTTTATTAGGGACGGTCTAAACATTCGATGATTTGGAGCTGATGCAGAGATGAATGTAGTCCTATTAGTGGGCTGGGTATTCTATGTCTATAGTCATAATTTCAGCATTGACTGTGTTGACATTTCACACTTGTGGCCCAGCGGTGACTTACCTGCTCCTGCTGTTTGCAGCAGTGTCTTCCCAGGTCCTAGAAGTCATGTGGCTGTCACTTCCAGGTCCGACCTCCAATCCTCTGGCTTTATAGGGAGTATTTCTGCCCTGATCTTTTCCAAACACCCTAACCATGCCTCTAGTGCATTACCCTAATCTCCCCGCCAGGAACCTAACCCTGACCTTCCTCTAGTCTACTGCCTGACCCTAATCGTCCTCTTAGTCTAGTGCCTAACCCTAAACTTCCTCTAGTCCAGTGCCTAGCCCAAATCCTCCTCTAGTCTAGGGCCTAACCCTAACTTTCCTCTAGTCTAGTGCCTAACCCTCCTCTAGTCTAGTGCCTAACACTAACCTTCCTCTAGTCTAGTGACTAACCCTAACCTTCCTCTAGTCTAGTGACGAACCCTAACCTTCCTCTAGTCTAGTGACGAACCCTAACCTTCCTCTAGTCTAGTGACGAACCCTAACCTTCCTCTAGTCTAGTGCCTAGCCCTAACCTTCCTCTAGTCTAGTGCCTAGCCCTAACCTTCTTCCTCTAGTCTAGTGCCTAGCCCTAACCTTCCTCAAGTCTAGTGCCTAACCCTAACCTTCCTCTAGTCTAGGGCCTAACCCTAACCTTCCTCTAGTCTAGTCCCTAACCTTCCTCTAGTCTAGGGCCTAACCCTAACCTTCCTCTAGTCTAGGGCCTAACCCTAATCCTCCTCTAGTCTAGTGCCTAACCCTAACCTTCCTCTATTCTAGTACCTAACCCTAATCTTTCTCTAGTCTAGGGCTTAACCCTAACCTTCCTCTAGTCTATTGCCTAACCCTGTCGCCATTTAACCTGTCGACATTTTAATTGTTGAACTTTTGACTACAGTCCCTATTTGCAGAGCATATCTTCCATGTCCTGGAGCTGCAGGCGCATTAAGGGACGATAGAATTCATGGAACCGGCATGTAATGGGACGTTCTCCTGTAGGTATAGATCAGTGAGGGGGTGTTGAGACAAATGGGGCTGTGCACCAGGACTTATGCAAAATACACCCATTCCCAGACAAATCTTCTGCATCTGATACACGGTAGGTGCTTGTGCGTAGTGATAGTGACTAGTGGCAAACCAGGCACACAACATACCACCGATTTACTGCCTACTCTGCAGGGGGAACTTCCTATGTGGCTTTTTACATGGCAGAGAAGTCGGTGCGCTAACAAGGAAACACTTGTTGATGGAGCAGAACACGCAGCGACATCAGGCAGGACGGAGAGTCACCCACTATGAGCAAATCTGTGACTGACACACGTATATTCAGGGGAGAATAATTGTACTTTCTAAAGAGTGCAGACGTTGCCCATAGCAACCAATCAGGTTCCTCCTGGAATATATCAGTACATTCAATAAAATAATAAGAATTTACTCACCGGTAATTCTATTTCTCGTAGTCCGTAGTGGATGCTGGGAACTCCGTAAGGACCATGGGGAATAGACGGGCTCCGCAGGAGACTGGGCACTCTAAAGAAAAGATTAGGTACTATCTGGTGTGCACTGGCTCCTCCCTCTATGCCCCTCCTCCAGACCTCAGTTAGGGAAACTGTGCCCAGAAGAGCTGACATTACAAGGAAAGGATATTTTGAATCCAGGGTAAGACTCATACCAGCCACACCAATCACACCGTACAACTCGTGATAACCTTACCCAGTTAACAGTATGAACAACAACTGAGTCTCACTCAACGGATGGCTCATAACAATAATCCTTATTTAAGCAATAACTACACGTATTGCAGAAAGTCCGCACTTGGGACGGGCGCCCCCAGCATCCACTACGGACTACGAGAAATAGAATTACCGGTGAATAAGTTCTTATTTTCTCTGACATCCTAGTGGATGCTGGGAACTCCGTAAGGACCATGGGGATTATACCAAAGCTCCCAAACGGGCGGGAGAGTGTGGATGACTCTGCAGCACCGAATGAGCAAACACAAGGTCCTCCTCAGCCAGGGTATCAAACTTGTAGAACTTTGCAAATGTGTTTGAACCCGACCAAGTAGCCGCTCGGCAAAGCTGTAAAGCCGAGACCCCTCGGGCAGCCGCCCAAGAAGAGCCCACCTTCCTTGTGGAATGGGCTTTTACTGATTTTGGATGCGGCAATCCAGCCGCAGAATGAGCTAGCTGAATCGTGCTACAGATCCAGCGCGCAATAGTTTGCTTTGAAGCAGGAGCACACAGCTTGTTGGGTGCATGCAGGATAAACAGCGAGTCAGTCTTCCTGACTCCAGCCGTTCTGGAAACATATATTTTCAAAGCCCTGACTACGTCCAGTAACTTGGAGTCCTCCAAGTCCCGAGTAGCCTCAGGCACCACAATAGGTTGGTTCAAATGAAACGAATATACCACCTTTGGGAGAAATTGGGGACGAGTCCTCAATTCTGCCCTGTCCATATGGAAGATCAGATATGGGCTTTTACATGACAAAGCCGCCAATTCCGACACACGCCTAGCCGAAGCTAAGGCCAACAGCATGACCACTTTCCACGTGAGATACTTTAGTTCCACGGTCCTAAGTGGCTCAAACCAGTGGGATTTCAGGAAATCCAACACAACGTTAAGATCCCAGGGTGCCACTGGTGGCACAAAAGGGGGCTGAATATGCAGCACTCCCTTAACAAACGTCTGAACCTCAGGCAGTGAAGCCAGTTCCTTTTGAAAGAAAATGGAGAGGGCCGAAATCTGGACCTTTATGGGCCCCAATTTTAGGCCCATAGTCACCCCTGACTGTAGGAAGTGCAGGAAACGACCCAGCTGGAATTCCTCTGTAGGGGCCTTCCTGGCCTCACACCAAGCAACATATTTTCGCCATATACGGTGATAATGCTTTGCTGTCACGTCTTTCCTAGCCTTTATCAGCGTAGGAAAAACTTCATCCGGAAGGCCTTTTTCCGCTAGGATCCGGCGTTCAACCGCCATGCCGGTAAGTCTTGGAACAGACAGGGCCCTTGTTGCAGCAGGTCCTGTCTGAGAGGCAGAGGCCATGGGTCCTCTGTGCGCATTTCTTGCAGTTCCGGGTACCAAGTCCTTCTTGGCCAATCCGGAACAATGAGTATTGTTCTTATTCCTCTCTTTCTTACTATTCTCAGTACCTTGGGTATGAGAGGAAGAGGAGGAAACACATATACCGACTGGTACACCCACGGTGTCACTAGGGCGTCCACAGCTATCGCCTGAGGGTCCCTTGACCTGGCGCAATATCTTTTTAGCTTTTTGTTGAGGCGGGACGCCATCATGTCCACCTGTGGCAGTTCCCATCGGTTTGCAATCAGTTGGAAAACTTCTTGATGAAGTCCCCACTCTCCCGGGTGGAGGTCGTGTCTGCTGAGGAAGTCTGCTTCCCAGTTGTCCACTCCCGGAATGAACACTGCTGACAGTGCTTGCACGTGATTCTCCGCCCATCGAAGAATCTTTGTGGCTTCCGCCATTGCCATCCTGCTTCTTGTGCCGCCCTGGTGGTTTACATGGGCGACCGCCGTGATGTTGTCTGACTGAATCAGCACTGGCCGGTTTCGAAGCAGGGGCTCTGCTTGACTCAGGGCGTTGTAAATGGCCCTTAATTCCAGTATATTTATGTGTAGAGAAGTCTCCAGACTTGACCACAGCCCTTGGAAGTTTCTTCCCTGAGTGACTGCCCCCCATCCTCGGAGGCTTGCATCCGTGGTCACCAGGACCTAGTCCTGTATGCCGAACCTGCGGCCCTCGAGAAGGTGAGTACTCTGCAGCCACCACAGAAGAGACACCCTGACCCTCGGGGACAGGGTGATCAGCCGATGCATCTGAAGATGCGATCCGGACCACTTGTCCAACAGATCCCACTGAAAGATCCTCGCATGGAACCTGCCGAAGGGAATGGCTTCGTATGAAGCCACCATCTTTCCCAGGACTCGCGTGCAGTGATGCACCGATACCTGTTTTGGTTTCAGGAGGTCCCTGACCAGAGATGCTAATTCCTGGGCCTTCTCCATCGGGAGAAACACTTTCTTCTGTTCTGTGTCCAGAATCATGCCCAGGAAAAGCAGACGCGTCGTAGGAATCAGCTGCGACTTTGGAACATTCAGAATCCAGCCGTGCTGTTGCAACACTTCCTGAGAGAGTGCTACGCTGATCAACAACTGCTCCCTGGACCTCGCCTTTATGAGGAGATCGTCCAAGTACGGGATAATTATAACTCCCTTCTGCCGAAGGAGTATCATCATTTCGGCCATTACCTTGGTAAATATTCTCGGTGTCGTGGACAGGCCAAACGGCAACGTCTGGAATTGGTAATGACAGTCCTGTACCACAAATCTGAGGTACTCCTGGTGAGGTCGGTAAATGGGGACATGCAAGAAAGCATCTTTGATATCCAGCGACACCATAAAATCCCCCTCTTCCAGGCTTGCAATAACCGCTCTGAGCGATTCCATTTTGAACTTGAATTTCTTTATATAAGTGTTCAAGGATTTTAAATTCAGAATGGGTCTCACCGAACCGTCCAGTTTCGGTACCACAAACATTGTGGAATAGTAACCCCTTCCCTGTTGAAGGAGGGGGACCCTGACAATCACTTGCTGGAGGTACAGCTTGTGAATTGCCGCCAGCACTACCTCCCTTTCCATGGGGGAAGCTGGCAAGGCTGATTTGAGGTAACGGCGGGGGGGAGTCGCTTCGAATTCCAGCTTGTATCCCTGAGATACAATTTGTATAGCCCAGAGATCCACCTGTGAGCGAACCCACTGGCTGCTGAAGTTTCGGAGACGCGCCCCCACCGCACCTGGCTCCGCCTGTGGAGCCCCAACGTCATGCGGTGGACTTAGTGGAAGCAGGGGAGGACTTTTGTTCCTGGGAACTGGCTGCATGGTGCAGCTTCTTACCTCTACCCCTGCCTCTGGCAAGAAAGGATGCTCCCCTGACTCTCTTGCCTTTCTGGGAACGAAAGGACTGCATTTGATAATACGGTGCTTTCTTAGGCTGTGAGGAAACCTGAGGCAAGAAAGTCGACTTTCCAGCTGTCGCTGTAGACACGAGGTCCGACAGACCGTCCCCAAACAATTCCTCACCCTTATAAGGCAAAACCTCCATGTGTTTTTTAGAATCAGCATCTCCTGTCCATTGCCGAGTCCATAAGACCCTCCTGGCAGAAATGGACATAGCATTAATTCTAGAGCCCAGCAGGCAAATGTCCCTCTGAGCATCCCGCATATATAAGACGACGTCTTTGATATGGCCCAGGGTTAGCAAAAGAGTATCTCTGTCGAGGGAATCTATGTCGTCTAACAGAGTATCTGTCCACGCTGCTACAGCACTACACATCCAGGCTGAAGCAATAGCAGGTCTCAGTAGAGTACCAGAGTGTGTATACACTGACTTCAGGATAGCTTCCTGCTTTCTATCCGCAGGCTCCTTTAGGGCGGCCGTATCCTGAGACGGCAGGGCCACCTTTTTAGATAAGCGTGTCAGCGCCTTGTCCACCCTAGGGGATGTTTACCAACGTAACCTGTCCGTTGGCGGGAAAGGGTACGCCATCAGTAACCTCTTAGAAATCACTAATTTCTTATCAGGGGAACTCCACGCTTCTTCACACAATTCATTTAATTCATCAGATGGGGGAAATGTCACTTGCTGCTTTTTCTCCCCAAACATATAAACCCTCTTGGTATTAACAGGGTTAATCTCAGAAATGTGTAATACATCTTTCATTGCAACAATCATGTATCTGATGGCCTTGGTCATTTTAGACTGTAAATATGCCTCATCGTCGTCGACACTGAAGTCGGACTCCGTGTCGACATCTGTGTCAACCATCTGAGATAGAGGGCGTTTATGAGCCGCTGACGGTTTCTGAGTCGCCTGGGCAGGCGCGGGCTGAGACCCCGGCTGTCCCAAGGCTGCAGCGTCATCAAACCTTTTATGTAAGGAGTTTACATTGTCATTTAAGACCTTCCACATATCCATCCAATCAGGTGTCGGCCCCGACGGGGGCGACACCACACTTATCTGCCCTTGCTCCGCCTCCACGTAACCTTCCTCATCAAACATGTCGACACAGCCATACCGACACACCGCACACACACCGGGAATGCTCAGACTGAGGACAGGACCCCACAAAGTCCTTTGGGGAGACAGAGAGAGAGTATGCCAGCACACACACCACAGCGCTATATAACACAGGGATTTTCACTGACAATAAGTGATTTACCCAATAGCTGCTTTATAAGTCTTATTTGCGCCTAAATTTATGTGCCCCCCCTCTCTTTTTAACGCGTCTTGTACCTGGATACTGCAGGGGAGAGCCTGGGGAGCTGCTTCCAGCGAAGCTGTGAAGAAAAAATGGCGCTGGTGTGCTGAGGAAGAAGGCCCCGCCCCCTCAGTGGTGGGCTTCTGTCCCGCTTTCTGTGTAAAAAAATGGCGGGGGTTTTTACATATATACAGTGCCAGACTGTATATATGTATTTTTATGCCAAAAGGTACCACAATTGCAGCCCAGGGCGCCCCCCCCCCCCCAGCGCCCTGCACCCTACAGTGACCGGAGTGTGTAAGTGTGCTGGGAGCAATGGCGCACAGCTGCAGTCTTCAGCCGCCGATTTCGTCGTCTTCAAGCTTCTGTTCTTCTGGCTCTGCGAGGGGGACGGCGGCGCGGCTCCGGGAACGGACGATCGAGGACAGGTGCCTGTGTTCGAACCCTCTGGAGCTAATGGTGTCCAGTAGTCTAAGAAGCACAAGCTAGCTGCAAGCAGGTAGGTTTGCTTCTCTCCCCTTAGTCCCACGTAGCAGTGAGTCTGTTGCCAGCAGAAGCTCACTGAAAATAAAAAACCTAACAAATACTTTCTTTACTAGCAAGCTCAGGAGAGCCCACTAGGAGCACCCAGCTCTGGCCGGGCACAGATTCTAACTGAGGTCTGGAGGAGGGGCATAGAGGGAGGAGCCAGTGCACACCAGATAGTACCTAATCTTTTCTTTAGAGTGCCCAGTCTCCTGCGGAGCCCGTCTATTCCCCATGGTCCTTACGGAGTTCCCAGCATCCACTAGGACGTCAGAGAAAATAGCTAGAAGCTGATTTGTGGGCAACTTCTCCATTACTTGCTCCACGGCTGACTTCCTCCACAATAAACTCCTAATTTCCTCTTCTTGCATGGTCTTCCCAGCCGTTATTACATAACACACACTATGTGCAAGCTGCATATTTCATGTCTGTTCTTCTAATCATTTTCTAACTCCTTATGTTTCCCAGAATGTACACATTTTATTCAGTGGCCTCATACTGTAGTATTTAACAAGAGACTCTTCACATTTCTATTTGTTTCATTAGCTACAAACTAATTATTTGTAGTATATACTGTAGTTCTGGATGTATGAACATTCATTTGCATGAATTTATGGTTTATAAAATCGCAGAGCATGAAGTTCTATTGCAGATATTACGCAGTCTTTGTAACAAAATAAAACAATAGTGTCAGGTTCATGTCAAACTGAATTATTTAGATATTTTTACATGAAAGAGCTAAAAGCAAGATGGCAATGAAAGAAAATTTCAAGAGAGAACTGAACCTTCTAAAAGCTGTGAGAATTGGATCTGCGTCAGAGGACAACAATATGTATGTATGAAGCTCTTGTTCCTGTAATTCTCCATAGTGCTAAGCGCAAGGGCGTAGCTTCCATAGGTGCAGGGAGTGCAGCTGCTATGGGGCCCAGAGCTGAGAGGGGCCCTCCTTCCTTGTCACAGTTACATGTGTTATATACAAGTGTGTAGCTACTATAGGTGCAGCTGCTACGGGGCCCAGAGCTGAGAGGGGCCACCTTCCCTGTCACAGTTACATGTGTTATATACAAGGGCTTAGCTACCATAGGTGCAGGGAGTGCAGCTGCTATGGGGCCCAGACCTGAGAGAGGCCCTCCTTCCCTGTCAAACTTACATGTGTTATATACACTTCACCATTCGTAGATCCATAGGGGCTATTGCAAGCTTTTGCCTTGGGGCTTACAATATATCAGGTTTTCCTCTGGACCTGCTCATTATAATGTGGTATAAAATGAACTGGGGTGTATTACAATGTTACACAATATGAACTGGGGCACTGTAATGTGGCATAATATGAAGTGGAGGCACTAGTTTGGCATAATATGTACTGAGGCACTAGCGTGGTACAATATAAAGAGGAGGCACTTTAGTGTGGCATAATATAATAATAATGTCAGGATCTCGACTGTAAGTACAGGGGTTAGGGTTAGGCTGTAGGAGGGGGCAGCAGCACTGTAATGTAGCACAATATGAAGTTGAGGCACTGTAATGTGATATAATATACACTGGGAACACTACATGTCATAATGTGAATTGGGGAACTGTGTAGCATAATGTGTACTGGCAGCACTACAATGTGACATCATGTAAACTAGGGAACTATAATGGTTCATAGAATAATCTAGGGAGCATAACAGTAACTAAGGCACTACTCTGGCGTATAACATTAGCTAAGGCACTACTCTGCGGTATAACATTAACTAAGGCACTACTATGCGTATAAAATTAACTAAGGCACTACTCTGGCGTATAACATTAACTAAGGCACAACTATGCGTATAACATTAACTAAGGCACTACTATGCTGTATAACAGTAACTAAGGCACTACTCTGGGGTATAACATTAACTAAGGCACTACTCTGGCGTATAACATTAACTAAGGCACTACTATGCTGTATAACAGTAACTAAGGCACTACTATGCTGTATAACAGTAACTAAGGCACTACTCTGGCGTATAACATTAACTAAGACACTACTCTGGCGTATAACATTAACTAAGGCACTACTATGCGTATAAAATTAACTAAGGCACTACTCTGGCGCATAACATTAGCTAAGGCACTACTCTGCGGTATAACATTAACTAAGGCACTACTCTGGCGTATAACATTAACTAAGGCACTACTATGCGTATAACATTAACTAAGGCACTACTATGCGTATAACATTAACTAAGGCACTACTATGCTGTATAACAGTAACTAAGGCACTACTCTGGCGTATAACATTAACTAAGGCACTACTATGCTGTATAACAGTAACTTAGGCACTACTATGGCGTATAACATTAAGCACTACTCTGGAGCATAACATTAACTAAGGCACTACTCTGGCGTATAACATTAACTAAGGCACTACTATGCGTATAACATTAACTAAGGCACTACTCTGGCGCATAACATTAGCTAAGGCACTACTCTGGCGTATAACATTAACTAAGGCACTACTATGCGTATAAAATTAACTAAGGCACTACTCTGGCGCATAACATTAGCTAAGGCACTACTCTGCGGTATAACATTAACTAAGGCACTACTCTGGCGTATAACATTAACTAAGGCACTACTATGCGTATAACATTAACTAAGGCACTACTATGCGTATAACATTAACTAAGGCACTACTATGCTGTATAACATTAACTAAGGCACTACTATGCGTATAAAATTAACTAAGGCACTACTCTGGCGCATAACATTAGCTAAGGCACTACTCTGCGGTATAACATTAACTAAGGCACTACTCTGGCGTATAACATTAACTAAGGCACTACTATGCGTATAACATTAACTAAGGCACTACTATGCGTATAACATTAACTAAGGCACTACTATGCTGTATAACAGTAACTAAGGCACTACTCTGGCGTATAACATTAGCTAAGGCACTACTCTGGCGTATAACATTAACTAAGGCACTACTATGCTGTATAACAGTAACTAAGGCACTACTCTGGCGTATAACATTAACTAAGGCACTACTATGCGTATAACATTAACTAAGGCACTACTATGCTGTATAACAGTAACTAAGGCACTACTCTGGCGTATAACATTAACTAAGGCACTACTATGCTGTATAACAGTAACTAAGGCACTACTCTGGCGTATAACATTAACTAAGGCACTACTATGCTGTATAACAGTAACTTAGGCACTACTATGGCGTATAACATTAAGCACTACTCTGGAGCATAACATTAACTAAGGCACTACTCTCTGGCGTATAACATTAACTAAGGCACTACTCTGGCGTATAACATTAACTAAGGCACTACTATGCGTATAACATTAATTAAGGCACTACTATGCGTATAACATTAACTAAGGCACTACTATGGCGTATAACATTAAGCACTACTCTGGAGCATAACATTAACTAAGGCACTACTCTGGAGCATAACATTAACAAGGCACTACTCTGGGGTATAACATTAACTAAAGCACTACTCTGGGGTATAACATTAACTAAAGCACTACTCTGGGGTATAACATTAACTAAAGCACTACTCTGGGGTATAACATTTACTAAAGCACTACTCTGGGGTATAACATTAACTAAGGCACTACTATGGCGTATAACATTAACTAAGGCACTACTCTGGAGCATAACATTAACAAGGCACTACTCTGGGGTATAACATTAACTAAAGCACTACTCTGGGGTATAACATTAACTAAAGCACTACTCTGGGGTATAACATTAACTAAAGCACTACTCTGGGGTATAACATTAACTAAAGCACTACTCTGGGGTATAACATTAACTAAGGCACTACTATGGCGTATAACATTAACTAAGGCACTACTCTGGAGCATAACATTAACAAGGCACTACTCTGGGGTATAACATTAACTAAAGCACTACTCTGGGGTATAACATTAACTAAAGCACTACTCTGGGGTATAACATTAACTAAAGCACTACTCTGGGGTATAACATTAACTAAAGCACTACTCTGGGGTATAACATTAACTAAGGCACTACTATGGCGTATAACATTAACTAAGGCACTACTCTGGAGCATAACATTAACAAGGCACTACTCTGGGGTATAACATTAACTAAAGCACTACTCTGGGGTATAACAGTAACTAAGGCACTACTATGGTTCAGAAAATGTACTAGAGCGCTATTATGGGGCATAGCATTAACAGCTGCTGCGGAGAGGTGTCTATCTAGAAGCATTGGGACAGGGGCCCCTTCAAAATGTTGCTATAGGGCCCATAAAGTTCTGTCTATGCCCTTGGCCAGGCAGGTAAGTAACTAGTGACTTCTGTGGGCATCCTAAATCCACGGATTTGATAAACTTCTTTCTAGGGCAGACAGCACCAACCAATGTGGGAATACATCCCAAGCAGCGACCAATAAGTATGATCTCATTCACAAAATTAGGAGCACTTCAAGCAGCGGAAATCTCAGCAAAGCTGAACAAGAGGCGTTGGCTCGGAAAAATAAGATTTTACTTACCGGTAAATCTATTTCTCGTAGTCCGTAGAGGATGCTGGGCGCCCGTCCCATGTGCGGACTTCTTCTGCAAGACTTGTATATAGTTATTGCTTACATAAGGGTTATGTTATAGTTTTTCGGTTGAACCGTGGCTACGTTGTTGTTCATACTGTTAACTGGGTAAGTTTATCACAAGTTATACGGTGTGATTGGTGTGGCTGGTATGGATCTCGCCCTTAGATTTACAAAAATCCTTCCTCGTACTGTCCATCTCCTCTGGGCACAGTTTCCCTAACTGAGGTCTGGAGGAGGGGCATAGAGGGAGGAGCCAGTGCAAACCCAGAGTCCAAAGCTTTCTTAAATTGCCCTATCTCCTGCGGAGCCCGTCTATTCCCCATGGTCCTTACGGAGTCCCAGCATCCTCAAGGACGTTAGAGAAATATCCATAGTTGTCCCAGCAGCTAAAAATATCAAAAGGAAACCCCCCCCCCAAAAAAAACTAAAAAACTAAATTTGAAATAGAATAATTAGAAAGTGATTTTTGGGCTTTTATCTTATTTGTGTATCTTCCTAAATGAAGTTCTGCACAAGAAGAGCTCCTTTACATTAGTCTGATCCCTTTACATCAAGTGCCATGGCACAACCCAATAAAAGCCGTGTGCTCAATGTTTTGTTTGGTGTCGCTGCTTATAGCTTTGCCGAGCCAGCCTCTGCCAACACACGCACCTGTAAGCCATCTAGCTGCTTAGTTACATGATCAATGGAATTTTTTTTAAGTTATTGATCACTGGAAACAAAAATGCTGCATTACACAACTAAGGATATTTCATTCTTGTGATGGCAGTGAGAGAATACGTATTGTGGCAGTGCAATAGGCCTCTCTGTAAGTCAGCAATTGGCGGTGATAACACCTTGATGTACAGTGCAAAGTAGTATCACCAGCGAAAGACGTGGTTACATTGGCCATAAGTTTTTATTTTTGCCTTTTCATAGACATAACCTCAAGTTGCACAGCTGCAGGACCCAGGCTCCAGTCTCACTTGACGGCTTGCTATAAGTGTTTCTGCGTTTCGTGTCCATTCGTATTCTTGCTCTTTGGGTTCTAATTAGCAAGCAAATTTACTTACATCGTGCGGAAACGCAGCTATGCGGGAAAGGCTTAACGGACGAGATGACACAATTGTCTTCTTCACTAATGCCCGACTCCTACAACATCACATTGTAGTGAGTAGTCTGTTGGAACTGAGAAAGTTTTCCGCTACTTAGGTCACAGAAAAACATTTTTTTTAAATCCTTAAAGGCTTACCTTATATAACGCCATCCGATATGAGGAAATTCTGTACTTCAGCCAAAAACTGCAGCGAGAGATGGATCTTGTGGAATCAGTCCAATCAGCGTGTTAATGCAGCCGCTCACCCCTAGAAGTTTTTTCCTGAACTTTGGAAATAAACGTGTTGGCCAAAACTATTCAGGCCAATATTCACATTGTTGCTGAATAGACCCCATTGACTGTCAGTCCCACCATGCACCAGATATCTTTGCAGCTTATCATGATTCTCGCCAGTCTCCTACAGCGATCTCTGCCCGGGCAGGGCCGCATTAATGCATGGCCGGGCTGCTAGGCTTTCAGGTATTTTGGGCCCCCTCCAACACAGGGGGTCATTCCGACCCAATCGCGCGCTGCAGTTCTCAGCGCAGCGATCGGGTCGGAATTGCGCATGCGCCGGCCAAAGGCCATTGTTACCTAGTGAACACCTCTGTCTGATTGACAGGCAGAGGCGATGCTGTGCAGGTGATGCTGTGCTGCTGGGCAGGCGATGCTGGGCAGGCGATGCTGTGCGATGCTTTTGTATTTGTGCGGGGGTAAGGGGCCGGACTGACATGCTGGGCGTCCCCCCGCATGTCAGGGAAGATGATCATAGCTGTGCTAAATTTAGCACAGCTACAATCAACTCGGAATGACCCCCACAGTCTTTCACCCCACTACAGCTGAAGCTTGGGAAGCAGAGCTTATGCCATCATTTACACTTTCAGCATTCACATGGACACCAACATCCAGTGAAAATAAAGGGGCCGATTCAGACCTTATCGCTGCTGTGCGTTTTCGCACAGTGGGCGATCAGGTCTGAACTGCGCATGCGTATGCACCGCAATGCGCAGGCGCGTTGGTCCGCAGTGATGGGGAGCGCTGGGATGGTGCAAATAATCCCATTGCACTGATGAACGCAGGGAGATTGACAGTAAGAGGGCGTTTGTGGGTGGCAACTGACCGTTTTTGAGGCGTGTCCGGAAAAATGCAGGTGGGATCAGGCGTTTTGAGGGAGGGTGTCTGACGTCAGCTCCGGTCCCGATCATCACAGTGGAAGAGTAAGTCCTGGGCTGTGCAGAGACTGCGCAATCTCTCCAACACATCCGAACGCACACATACACTGCAATTTCCCCCTCCCCCTGTAGGCAGCGACTACCTGATCGCAGGGCAGCGAAAAACGCACCCTAGCAATCAGGTCTGAATTACCCCCAGTCCACTGCCCTCTTTTCTCACAGCGCAATAATTCTTCCTTTTCTCTTTCGAAATAGCGCTAGTGTACTATTGGTCCGCTGTCAAACCCCCCATTGTCTCAATACAAACCTCAGCTGACTGCGAGTGTGCCATGCTATGGTGCAGAGTGCAAACTGCCTATAACCATTGGGGCTCTAGGGCGCAGCTTAAAGTGTCTCAGCCAAAACTATTGATGGGCCTCTAGGTATCAGTCTAGTCAGCCTTATGGATAATACGGCCCTTGCCTGCTCAGATACAGCTCTCTCTGCCTGTATTCCCTGGGGATGAGCAATGAAAACCCTGCATGGAATAGTTGCCGGGCTTCTGACATCATATTATCAAGTGATGTGATGGTTACTAGACACAGCACCAAACCCATTCAATGGTATAACTATGGTTACTAAGTGCGCATGCGCATAAGTCGGAGCTTCACGCATGCGCACTTATGCTGAGCTGCAAACACTACTTACAAGTAAATTTTCAATCCAAATAACCTTCCAGTATGTTCCTGGGTTGTGGGTGGCAACCAGAGCGCCTGGAGGAAACACAGGCAAACATAGAGAGAACATACAAACTCCACACAGTTAGAGCCTTGCAGGGAATAGAACACAAGACCTCAGTGTTATGAGACAGCAATGCTAATTACTATGTAAACTGTGCTGCCCCAAAGTTTGGGCCTCCTCCCCAACATTCCAGGAGAGTAGGCATGTATAGTATTAGTCGCCCTTTTCTGTATGCTAAATTGTGTTTTATGTTCAGTTTTCCTATAATGACCGTTGTTCCTATTCAGTGGCCTGGAAATAACATTAACACAACAGGCTGTCTCTGTTTTCCTGAGGAGGAAAGGTCAGAGGTCACAGCCACATTTTGTGTATAAAGCAAAACTGATAATTTATAACTAACTCGATATCTTCCCACTCCAACCTATACATTAAGAGATAGAGATACTGACTGGCAGAAGTAGAATGCTCTGTCCTCAATCACCTTGTAATTGCAGATTGCACCTATAAATATGTGGTATGCTGCTTTAGGTGCAAAGATGTGAATTTAGGGGGTCATTCCGACCCCTTCACACGCGGCGGTTTATCGCTGCGGTGCGAACGGGTGCAGAATGCGCATGCGCGTCGGGAGCAGTGCACGTGCGCGGCATTGCCCGGCGACAGGGGTCGCCGTGTTACGTCGCAGCTTACAAAGGAAGCGGGTCCAGCAGAACGGAGGGCGGAGGAGTGACGTCAAAGCTGGGCCCATCATCGCTGGATCCATCGCACAGGGTAAGTAGGTATAGGGCTGGTCTTGATCTGCTTTAATTTTTTTTAGCTTAGCAGGGCTGCACAAGCGATCACAGCCCTGCTAAGCTAAAATACACCCCCCCATAGGCGTGGACTAGTTGATCGCAGCAGCAGCAAAAAGTTGCTGGCTGTGATCAACTCGGAATGACCACCTTAGTAATGCGCAATACATCAATGTTATATATTCCTTAAGAAACTATTACTACAGAACAGGGACATGCGGTGAGCTAAATGGCTGAGAAGGCACTGGCTAGCACCAGAGCCAGATTTACACACAATATATGAGCAAAAGGGTACATCTGGACATTATACACAGGTGCAGCAGTACAAACTCCTGGAAATTTGGTGAGTTTTGATCAGAGATGTGCGGAAAAGATGGACAGGTGAGGCACTGCCTCCCCTGCCATATACTTTTTACTCCAGAGTTTTGGCTATAAAAATTATTAGAATAATACAAAGAAGATATTTCTAACATATTCTTTGTATTATTCATATACTTTACAGAGTCAATACTCTAGCACAAACGTTAGTATGACAGCAAAGGCTCTGCCTCACCTGCCTCACCCCACCGCACGTCGGGGGTAATTCCAAGTTGATCACAGCAGGAAATTTTTTAGCAGTTGGGCAAAACCATGGGGGTAATTCCAAGTTGATCGCAGCAGGAAATTTTTTAGCAGTTGGGCAAAACCATGTGCACTGCAGGGGAGGCAGATATAACATGTGCAGAGAGAGTTAGATTTGGGTGGGTTATTTTGTTTCTGTGCAGGGTAAATACTGTCTGCTTTATTTTTACACTGCAAATTAGATTGCAGATTGAACACACCACACCCAAATCTAACTCTCTCTGCACATGTTATATCTGCCTCCCCTGCAGTGCACATGGTTTTGCCCAGTTGCTAACAGAAATCCTGCTGCGATCAACTTGGAATTACCCCCCATGTGCACTGCAGGGGAGGCAGATATAACATTTGCAGAGAGAGATAGATTTGGGTGGGGTGAGTTCAATCTGCAATTTAATTTGCAGTGTAAAAATAAAGCAGCGAGTATTTACCCTGCACAGAAATAAAATAACCCACCCAAATCTAACTCTCTCTGCAAATGTTATATCTGCCACACCTGCAGTGCACATGGTTTTGCCCAATTGCTAACTTTCTTGCTGCTGCGATCAACTCAGAATTACCCCTGTCACTGCTACAGAAGTCACTTAGGCATGGCAGGTTATTCTGGTGCTTGTGAGCGACAGGCTGCCTAAACCTGTATTAGAACATCACAGGTCTTTTTGGAGTTTTCAAATTAAAGTTTTCTAACCTATCTAGTAATCAGCAGACAGTCCCGGCTTCCCCCCTGCCTGACTCATATTGATGCCTGCGATACGGAATAACCTCAATTAAATTATTTAAAAAATAATTATAGACATCAATAGCAACACTGACCAACCTGTGTTTAGGAAGAACCCTGCATGTACTGAAAGGAGAGGACTCTAATACCCCTTTTCTACTGCCACAATAACCTGAATTGGGTGTGATACAGAATACCGACGGAGGGGATGCCAGCTATCAATATCCCGACAGTGGCATCATGGCCGCCAGAGTGCCGGCAGCGTGACGAGCGCTAAGAGTCCCCTTGCGGGCTCGCTGCACTCGCTACAGGATATATTCCCACTCTAAGGCTGTCGTGGATACCCACGAGAGGGAATAGCCCTGTTGCGCCGGTATTCCAGTTGTCGGCATTGTCGGCTGTTGGGATTTCGGCGTTAGTGTCCTGACCGCCGGGATCCCGACAGCCGGCATTTTAACTTGCTGGGTTAATCCGGGTTACAGCTCAGTGGAAAATGGTCCCGGAAAAAATAACTGGGGTCCAGTGACATGGGAATCAGAACTGGGTAGTGAGCAGGGTTGGATCCAGGAAAGACCCGGGTAACAGGACAGTATAAATGGGTGACCTGGTTCATCCGACCGGGTCCTGTTAAAAGCATATGATGAGCTGGATCACTAGCGCTTAGAGATGATGTCATCTCCAAGTGCTGCCAAAACAGAAAGACAGCACCCATATGCTGCTCCCTGACTGTGTGCACAGTCATATTTGTGTGTACAGGGCCGCTGCAAGATCTATCGGCACCCTAGGAAAAGCTTCAGCCTAGCGCCCCCTAACCTGCAAAATCCCCAGAACTGCATGTGGATATGTGGTCTGGTGGGGATATGTAATTGTATATGTATACATGGGATGCGGTCAGGACACTGATCGGAATACCGACACCGGGATCCCAACATAAATTACACTGCCGGCACTGGTATCGCGAACACTGGTATCCCAAACGAGGAACTGCCGCCACTCAGGAGAGGTAAGCCGTGGGGGGAGATTTAGGCTGCGAGGGAGGGGGGGTTTAGGGTTATTCACCCCCCGGGGGGGTTAGTGTTGGGTGTGGGCTGTGGAATGGGGTGGGGTTAGGCACCACTGGGGACGGTTAGCTGTGGTGTATATGCATCGTTATATGCATCGTGCACACAGGGATGTGCATGTTTGGTTTGCTACACGTCATCATCGAAAGCGCGCACCTGCCCCATACTAGGTGCAGACGGTGCATCTCCCAGCAGGCGTATTTTCTCTTACGCCCGTCTCTGCAGTTTACGGTTGCCTTGGCACATTCTTGCTAAATGCCCAGTTACAACCTAGTTCTATCTCTTCAGCATACTTGCCGACCTGTAGAATGCCCCCGTCTGGGGAGTGGGTGGTAATGCGGCAGGAGTGAGTGGTGCAGGGGGCATGGTGGTGACACAATTACGTCATCATTTACCTTTCCTGCTAGACAATGCAGCGATTACTGGCATTGTGAAGCAGGGTCATGATCAGCCCGCCATCAGGGGGGTGCTGCGGGCACAGCTGTCCCGGCCCTGCCTCTCTAAAGGCCCATACACACTGGGCGATTTTGAGCTGAAAGCAGCTCACTTTTGGTGTGTTCAGCTGCTTTCAGCTCAAAACCACCAAGTGTGTATGCCCCGGCAATGAGCGATGATGCGCGCCCCCGCTTCATCGCCGGCAGCCGCCGTTCATCTGCTGGTATTACCATACCTCCCAACTGTCCCGATTTTCGCGGGACAGTCCCCCGCTGTAGTTTGCCCTTCCGCAGGCACACATCGGGTGAGGTGAGCCGGAGGAGTTCCGTCTCCATGTGGAACTGATGAAACGAAGTTCGGCCCGCTGCGGCTCACTTTAATCCCTGCTGCTAACACATCTGCCACAGCTGCGGCCAGCCTGTGATAGATAAGTTGAGGGAGAGTGAGTGGGAGAAAGAAAGTGTGTGTGTGTGTATATATATATATATATATATATATATATATATATAAAACACAAAAATATCCTTATCTTGCGCTCGTAGAACCAGCAGCACTACAGGCGAGACCTCCGTTGCCAGATCTCAAACATACATAAGGTAGAAAAAACAGATCCTGAGCGCGGTGGACAAACCCCTCACCAGAAAGTCACCCAAACAAATGGCCCAAGGCCAATTAGAATAAAAATATTTAATGCAAAGAAATTCATAAAAGTCTTTAGCATGAGAATTTTACAACAGGTTATACATAGATTTTGATAACTCTGACAGCAGAGACATCCAGTAGGTAGATGTATGAACTCCCTCACCTTAGCAAGGTGTGCGCTTGGCAAAGGGAGTAATTTTCCTATCTGGAATACTGACTAATGACTGATAAACCCAACGCGTTTCGTCAGTTTGACTTCAT
This sequence comes from Pseudophryne corroboree, assembly GCF_028390025.1. NCBI lineage: Eukaryota > Metazoa > Chordata > Amphibia > Anura > Myobatrachidae > Pseudophryne > Pseudophryne corroboree. Next base: position 296,389,506 of record NC_086453.1, on the reverse strand, counting down.
CAGGGGTAAAAAAAAAAAAAAAAAAAAAAAAAAAAAAATGTTTGTGTTGAAACACCTATAAACTCTGTAATTCTGCATAAAGAGTATAATGATCAACCTTTATATAATTAAACTCATTGCATAAAAAAGAGGTAATATCCCTTTAAAAATTGACTTCATGGTCAGACTTTACTGAGTCCGCCTGGAAACTGAACATATGGATTAGTTCGGTACACTTGGTTAAAATGCCTATTACTTTTAAAAGTACAATAGTGTATCAACTGGTATATCCAGAAACAGAGTCAATAATTGCTATAAGCACTGGAACTCCCACATAGGACCCACAGTTGTATCCAGAGGATTTCTCAAACTGCAACCATGTGTGTAGGAGTTCATCTGCTGGTATTACCATACCTCCCAACTGTCCCGATTTTCGCGGGACAGTCCCCCGCTGTAGTTTGCCCTTCCGCAGGCACACATCGGGTGAGGTGAGCCGGAGGAGTTCCGTCTCCATGTGGAACTGATGAAACGCAGTTCGGCCCGTTGCGGCTCACTTTAATCCCTGCTGCTAACACATCTGCCACAGCTGCGGCCAGCCTGTGATAGATAAGTTGAGGGAGAGTGAGTGGGAGAAAGAAAGTGCGTGTGTGTGTGTGTGTGTATATATATTAATATATATATATATATATATTTTTATTTTATTATTTGTTGTTTTGTTTTATTTTGTTGTTTGGTGGGAGGGGCTGCCTATTTTGTGAGTCCCGGGCCCCAGAATTTCTGATGCAGCCCTGGTCATGATAACACAATTCAGCGCCATGGGCCGCCTATACCGCCCACTTCCGCATTTCGGGTGTCTCGTGGCCATTGTGGGAGAGTAGGTAAGTATGCTCTTCAGTAAATGTAGATGGCAGTGCATCGCCATACTTGTGTGTAGTAGGGCGCACACAATATATGCTCAGTAAGCGTGTACTTACAGCTCAGGACCAACCACTAAGTGTATTATATGGCTGGCTGTATACCAGTGTATCCTATGCAGGGGCATAGGTCCATGCCTGGAGTCTGGATATGAAACAGATGTTGGTGCTGGGTTGTTGTGCTTCTGAATCTTCTCCAGAGCACTTGGGGGAGCTGCATCCATCCATCCATGTAGGAAGCTTGTATTCCACTAAAGTAGAAAAAAACAACAACATTTTAATAGGGAAGATTTTTTTTTTTTAAATTGTACATTTTGAAAAATCTTTGTACATTAAAAAATATCTTATTCAAATGAAGGTATTATAGTTGTCTGAGTACCAGTCTAAGGGTGGGATGCACTAAGGGAAGCATGCGGTAAAACTCCCGTTTTCGGGGGTTTTACTGCATTTTCAAATGTACTAAGACCTGGCCACCCACATATCGCCGCGGAGGGTATCACCATCTTTTTATGGCGATACCCTATAGAAGCCTATGGACTTCTTTCCGCAACCCGCCGAACCCCCTCTCCTCTGTCCTGGCAGCCTGCTCCAGGATCCCCCGTCTCCTCCTTCCCCGCATCACAGCCTTGTCTCCTTCTGGCTGCAGGAAGGAGCCCAGGGACTCCCAGCACACGTCACCTCCCGCTGCTGGGAGGTGACGGAGACCACCACAAACCCTCTCCTAGTGCCATCAGTGATCGCAGGGCACACCTGGCATCGCATTGCGATACTAATCGCATATGTTAGTACATATGCGATTAGCATCATTGCGATGACCGGTGATGCCCCGTGATCACTGATACAGCCCGCCCTAATACTGGATACATTTGCACGAGGAAGCCTTCGCTGGTGACTCTTACTAAGTCCTGGCAGTGGCATAGTTAGCTTTTTATAGGTGAGGGAGCAAAGATGGGAACATAGACATGGCAGGTCCCAATACCTCATACATGAAAATATCTTTCACTGACCATCTCTGTGTTCCTTATTGTCCCCCACACCCACATATCTATGTTCCTTATTGTCCTGCACACCCATATCTCTATGTTCCTTATTGTCCCCCACACCCATATCTCTATGTTCCTTACTGCCCCCCACACCCACATATCTATGTTCCTTATTGTCCCGCACACCCATATCTCTATGTTCCTTATTGTCCCCCACACCCATATTTCTATGTTCCTTATTGCACCAACCCACACCCCCATCTCTATGTTCCTAATTGCACCACCCCACACCCCCATCTCTATGTTCCTTATTGTCCCCCACACCCATATCTCTATGTTCCTTATTGCCCCCCACACCCCCTTCTCTAGGTTCCTTATTGTCCCCCACACCCACATCTCTATGTTCCTTATTGCCCCCCACACCCCCTTCTCTATGTTCCTTATTGTCCCCCACACCCACATTTATGTTCCTTATTGTCTCCCACACCCACATCTCTATGTTCCTTATTGTCCCCCACACCCACATCTATGTTACTTATTGTCCCCCACACCCACATCTCTATGTTCCTTATTGTCCCCCACACCCCCATCTCTATGTTCCTTATTGCACCAACCCACACCCACATCTCTATGTTCCTTATTGCACCACCCCACACCCCCATCTCTATGTTCCTTATTGTCCCCCACACCCATATCTCTATGTTCCTTATTGCCCCCCACACCCCCTTCTCTATGTTCCTTATTGTCCCCCACACCCACATTTATGTTCCTTATTGTCCCCCACACCCACATCTCTATGTTCCTTATTGTCCCCCACACCCACATTTATGTTCCTTATTGTCCCCCACACCCCCATCTCTATGTTCCTTATTGTCCCCCACACCCCCATCTCTATGTTCCTTATTGTCCCCCACACCCCCATCTCTATGTTCCTTATTGCACCAACCCACACCCCCATCTCTATGTTCCTTATTGTCCCCCACACCCCCTTCTCTATGTTCCTTATTGTCCCCCACACCCACATTTATGTTCCTTATTGTCCCCCACACCCACATCTCTATGTTCCTTATTGTCCCCCACACCCCCATCTCTATGTTCCTTATTGTCCCCCACACCCCCATCTCTATGTTCCTTATTGCACCAACCCACACCCCCATCTCTATGTTCCTTATTGTCCCCCACACCCCCTTCTCTATGTTCCTTATTGTCCCCCACACCCACATTTATGTTCCTTATTGTCCCCCACACCCACATCTCTATGTTCCTTATTGTCCCCCACACCCCCATCTCTATGTTCCTTATTGTCCCCCACACCCCCATCTCTATGTTCCTTATTGCACCAACCCACACCCCCATCTCCATGTTCCTTATTGTCCCCCACACCCCCTTCTCTATGTTCCTTATTGTCCCCCACACCCACATCTATGTTCCTTATTGTCCCCCACACCCACATATCTATGTTCCTTATTGTCCTGCACACCCATATCTCTATGTTCCTTATTGTCCCCCACACCCATATCTCTATGTTCCTTACTGCCCCCCACACCCACATATCTTTGTTCCTTATTGTCCCGCACACCCATATCTCTATGTTCCTTATTGTCCCCCACACCCATATTTCTATGTTCCTTATTGCACCAACCCACACCCCCATCTCTATGTTCCTTATTGCACCAACCCACACCCCCATCTCTATGTTCCTAATTGCACCACCCCACACCCCCATCTCTATGTTCCTTATTGTCCCCCACACCCATATCTCTATGTTCCTTATTGCCCCCCACACCCCCTTCTCTAGGTTCCTTATTGTCCCCCACACCCACATCTCTATGTTCCTTATTGCCCCCCACACCCCCTTCTCTATGTTCCTTATTGTCCCCCACACCCACATTTATGTTCCTTATTGTCTCCCACACCCACATCTCTATGTTCCTTATTGTCCCCCACACCCACATCTATGTTACTTATTGTCCCCCACACCCACATCTCTATGTTCCTTATTGTCCCCCACACCCCCATCTCTATGTTCCTTATTGCACCAACCCACACCCACATCTCTATGTTCCTTATTGCACCACCCCACACCCCCATCTCTATGTTCCTTATTGTCCCCCACACCCATATCTCTATGTTCCTTATTGCCCCCCACACCCCCTTCTCTATGTTCCTTATTGTCCCCCACACCCACATTTATGTTCCTTATTGTCCCCCACACCCACATCTCTATGTTCCTTATTGTCCCCCACACCCACATTTATGTTCCTTATTGTCCCCCACACCCCCATCTCTATGTTCCTTATTGTCCCCCACACCCCCATCTCTATGTTCCTTATTGTCCCCCACACCCACATTTATGTTCCTTATTGTCTCCCACACCCACATCTCTATGTTCCTTATTGTCCCCCACACCCACATCTATGTTACTTATTGTCCCCCACACCCACATCTCTATGTTCCTTATTGTCCCCCACACCCCCATCTCTATGTTCCTTATTGCACCAACCCACACCCACATCTCTATGTTCCTTATTGCACCACCCCACACCCCCATCTCTATGTTCCTTATTGTCCCCCACACCCATATCTCTATGTTCCTTATTGCCCCCCACACCCCCTTCTCTATGTTCCTTATTGTCCCCCACACCCACATTTATGTTCCTTATTGTCCCCCACACCCACATCTCTATGTTCCTTATTGTCCCCCACACCCACATTTATGTTCCTTATTGTCCCCCACACCCCCATCTCTATGTTCCTTATTGTCCCCCACACCCCCATCTCTATGTTCCTTATTGTCCCCCACACCCCCATCTCTATGTTCCTTATTGCACCAACCCACACCCCCATCTCTATGTTCCTTATTGTCACCCACACCCCCTTCTCTATGTTCCTTATTGTCCCCCACACCCACATTTATGTTCCTTATTGTCCCCCACACCCACATCTCTATGTTCCTTATTGTCCCCCACACCCCCATCTCTATGTTCCTTATTGTCCCCCACACCCCCATCTCTATGTTCCTTATTGCACCAACCCACACCCCCATCTCTATGTTCCTTATTGTCCCCCACACCCCCTTCTCTATGTTCCTTATTGTCCCCCACACCCACATTTATGTTCCTTATTGTCCCCCACACCCACATCTCTATGTTCCTTATTGTCCCCCACACCCCCATCTCTATGTTCCTTATTGTCCCCCACACCCCCATCTCTATGTTCCTTATTGCACCAACCCACACCCCCATCTCCATGTTCCTTATTGTCCCCCACACCCCCTTCTCTATGTTCCTTATTGTCCCCCACACCCACATCTATGTTCCTTATTGTCCCCCACACCCACATCTCTATGTTCCTTATTGTCCCCCACACCCCCATCTCTATGTTCCTTATTGCACCAACCCACACCCTCATCTCTATGTTCCTAATTGCACCACCCCACACCCCCATCTCTATGTTCCTTATTGTCCCCCACACCCATATCTCTATGTTCCTTATTGCCCCCCCACACCCCCTTCTCTATGTTCCTTATTGTCCCCCACACCCACATTTATGTTCCTTATTGTCCCCCACACCCACATCTCTATGTTCCTTATTGTCCCCCACACCCACATTTATGTTCCTTATTGTCCCCCACATCCACATCTCTATGTTCCTTATTGTCCCCCACACCCCTATCTCTATGTTCCTTATTGTCCCCCACACCCCCATCTCTATGTTCCTTATTGCTCCAACCCACACCCCCATCTCTATGTTCCTTATTGTCCCCCACACCCCCTTCTCTATGTTCCTTATTGTCCCCCACACCCCCTTCTCTATGTTCCTAATTGCACCAACCCACACCCCCATCTCTATGTTCCTAATTGCACCACCCCACACCCCCATCTCTATGTTCCTTATTGTCCCCCACACCCACATTTATGTTCTTTATTGTCCCCCACATCCACATATCTATGTTCCTTATTGTCCCCCACACCCCCATATCTATGTTCCTTATTGTCCCCCACACCCCCATCTCTATGTTCCTTATTGCACCAACCCACACCTCCATCTCTATGTTCCTAATTGCACCACCCCACACCCCCATCTCTATGTTCCTTATTGTCCCCCATACCCATATCTCTATGTTCCTTATTGTCTCCACACCCATAACTCTATGTTCCTTATTGCTCCCCACACCCACATCGCTAAGTTCCTTATTGTCCCCCACACCCACATTTACGTCCCTTATTGTCCCCCACACCCATATCTCTATGTTCCTTATTGTCCCCCACACCCACATCTATGATCCTTATTATCCCCCACACCCACATCTCTATTTTCCTTTTTGTCCCCCACACCCATATCTCTATGTTCCTTTTTGTCTCCCACACCCACATCTCTATGTTCCTTTTTGTCTCCCACACCCACATCTCTATGTTCCTTTTTGTCTCCCACACCCACATCGCTAAGGTCCTTATTGTCCCCCACACCCACATATATGTTCCTTATTGTCCCCCACACCCACATCTATGTTTCTTATTGTCCCCAACACCCATATATCTATGTTTCTTAATGTCCCCCACACCCACATCTCTATGCTCCATACTACTCCCCACACCCTCATCTCTATGTTCTATACTTCTCCTCAAACCCTCATCTCTATGTTCTATACTTCTCCACACTCCCCCATCTCTGTGCTCCATATTGCCCCCCTCACACACATTGCTATGTTCCTTATTGCCCCCCCCCTCACAGACATCTATATGTTCCATATTGATCCCCTGCACCCTATCACTATTGTTTACACCACCAATCACATCCTCATTCTGGAGCCAACACCCACATCTCTACCCCGTGGCCACGCCCCCTTTCCTATACTTTCAATGGAGATTTAGTGAGTCAAAAATCGGTACAAAGCCCTTTTTGGCCGGTACAGACCATTAAAAAACGGTACTGCACCGGCCAAAAAGGTACAGTTGGAGGGTATGAAGGCATATTCAGACCGCATAGTCACCCCTTATAGACTGTACAATGTAGCACACATGGCCCTCTCGCTTCCTATTACTGTATTTGAGAGGCATGTTTTTCACAATCCAAATATTGGCAAATTGGCTATTGGCAAAAATGGGCCTTAAGCAGCTCAAGTCCTGCTATGGAAAGCCGTTCACCCCCGCTGACATCGCTGGGTAGGGGGGTAAAGAGCTCAGTGTGTATGCACTGAGCGCTTTTCAGCCCAGCGATGTCAGCGATCATCGCTGTGCATACATGCTAGGCAAAAACGCCCAGTGTGACTGTGTGTGCATACCCTCCAACTGTACCTTTTTAATAGGTACAGTACCTTTTTTTCATGGTCTGTACCGATTTTTGGCTCTCCAAACTTCCATTGAAAGTATAGGAAAAGGGACGTGGCCACGCCCCCTTTACCCGCGGCCACGCCCCTTTTTCGGATTTGTACCGATTTTTCTGTGTAAAATGTTGGAGGGTATGGTGTATGCACCAGACTTGCCTACCCTCCCGCATTCAGCGGGAGGCTCACGATTTTTCAATGAGCCTCCCGCTACCCCGCAAACCTTACCTATCCTCCCGGTTTTTAAATTAGCTCCCTGTAAATCGAGTCCGGAAATGCGGGGGCGGGGCCTGCACGTAAGAGGTCACAGCCGCTGTGGCCGTCCTGACTCCTGCTGTGCACACACAGCCGGCAGCCTGAGCGGAGGCAGGAGCATAAACAGCAGAGCAGCTGGTCTACTGACAGTCAGTGCTCTGCTTCACTGCTGCTGGCCCCGCCCACCTCACTCACAGGGCTGTGTGTAACACATAGCCCAGATTACCTCTTCCTGCTCCTCCTCATGTGCCTGCCCAGTGCTGCTGCCTCCCTCCACCACACTGTCCCAGCCCCGGCTCCTGCTCTTCACAGGAAGGAGCAGCAACAGCCAGGAGGGTGCTGTATGTGCTGGGGGTTTTATGAGAAAGGGGGGATAAGTATAATGTGGTCGGGGGAGGGGTGTGTGTGCTGTGCATGATATAATGTTGTATGATACTTTCTGTAATGGGGGGGCTGTGTGATATGTAACATACTTGCCTACTCTCCCGGAATGGCCGGGAGGCTCCCGAAAATCGGGTGACCCTCCCGGCCCCCCGGAAGAGCAGGCAAGTCTCCCGGAATCAGGGGTCCCCGTGCCCGTCCACCCACTTAGTGTGTAAAGTGGGCGGTCCGGGCAGTTGATGACGCGATTCTTGCTGAATCGCGACATCATAGCCACGCCCCCTGCAGTGTAATGCCGGGGATCGCGGCATTACAGAGCGGGGTGTGTGGCTTAAAGGATGTGACGCCGAAACTCCGCCCCCACCCCTGCTCCACCCCCGTCCCGCCTCTGGTCCACCTCCTCCCCACGTCACAGTCCTCCCCTGCCCCCTTGCTGAGCCGACCTGGCTGCTCTCTCCCGCAGAGAGCAGCCAGAATGTCGGCAAGTATGATATGTAATGTGCTACCAGGTGTAATATGGGGGGGATTGTGCTGTGTATAATATAATGTAATATGTGTACTATCTGTGATATGGAGGAGGAGGGCTGTGTGAAATGTCATGTGCTACTCGGTGTAATATTGGGGGGACTGTATAGGCTGTGTATGATTTAATATAATATGGGTCCGGGTGTACTGGCTATAATATGGGGGACTGGGGCTATGTATAATGTAATGTAATATGGTACTGTGTGTGCTGTCTGTAATATGAGAGAGTGGGTCTTTGTATAATGTAATATGGGTCTGTGTGTGCTGGCTGTAATATGGGGAACTGGGGCCAGGGCCGTAACGAGGTGTGTGCCACTGGAGGCGCAGGACCACCACCAACACCCACCTGGCCGCTCCGTCGCACTGTGGGGTCCAGCCCTCCTCCCCCTGCCATCACCGCTACTCTCACCTAGGTAGCCAGGCAGCGCTGCAGCTCCCCCTCCGCTCCCCTCCTATGTGCTGGGAGAGATGACGTCTCTCCCAGCCCGCCCCCAATGCCCTGTGCTGCGAAGAGTGCAGCGTAGGGCGGGAAGAGGAGAGGCATGCCGGCTTGTGAGAGGTGAGTCTCTCTCTCTCCCGGATGCCATAATGTGTAAATAAGGTGGACTGCCTTCCATAATGTGTAAAAAAAAAAGAAAAAGAAAGGGGGACTGCCTGCCGCACTGTGTAAAAAAAGGGGGACTATGCTGCTGTAATGTGTAAAAGAGGGGGACGCTGTCTGCCGTAATGTGTAAAAAATGGGACTCTGCTGCCTAATGTGTAAAAAAGGGGGACTATGCTGCTGTAATGTGTAAAAAAGAGGACTCTGTCTGCTTAATGTGTAAAAAGGGGGACTCTGCTGCTGTAATGTGTAAAAAAAGAAGATTCTGCTGCCTAATGTGTAAAAAAAAAAAAGGGGGGGGCTCTAATGCTGTAATGTGTAAAAAAAGGGGGACTCTGCTGCCATAATGTGTAAAATGGAGTTCTGCCTACCGTAATCTGCAAAAGGGAGGTCTGTGGCCATGCCACTTCCTCATGAAGCCACGCCCCTAATTTTTTTGTGCGCACGCGCCTATGGCGCGCACTTGCCCAGTTTTTTTTATAGGAGGGCACTGCTGCTGTTTCTTGCACACAGTGCTAAAAAAAATGTCTAGTTAAGGCACTGACTGGGGCTATGTATAATGTAATGTTATGTGGTACTGGGTGTACTGGCTGTAATATGGGGGAGTGGGGCTGTGTATAACGTAATGTAATATGGTACTGGGTACAATATGGGGAGGGGGCTGTGTATAATATAATGTATTATGGGGGTGTAGTATGGTATGCCGGTGGCCGGGCTCCCGGCGACCAGCATACTGGCGCCGGGAGCCTGACCGCTGGCATACCGACAGCGTGGCGAGCGCGAATGAGCCCCTTGCGAGCTCGCCGCGCTACGCTATTTTATTCTCCCTCCAGGGGTGTCGTGGACCACGAGAGAGAAAAAGTGTCGGTATGTTGGCTGTCGGGATTCCGGCGCCGGTATACTGTGCGCCGGGATCCCGACAGTCGGCATACTGAAGACCACCCTATTATGGTGCTGTGTGTACTGGGTGTAATGTGTAATATACTGTCCGTTTCTTCTCAGAAATGTACACGGTATCATAATTTAGTGCACCTGTATTATTACTCTAGTGTACCTATAGTATTACCCTTTTTTTTCTGTGCTGCTTTTAGTGCTAATTTTCGGTTCCGGTATGAATGGTCACATGGTCGACACATGAAAATGGTCGACACATGAAAGGTCGACACATGAAAAGGTCGACATGAGTTTTTTTACTTTTTTGGGTGTCGTATTTTGCGCTGAGCGTCTAGTTTTCCTTCGTGGAGAGGACCTTTGCTGTGCGGTGCGCGATGACATCATCGCGCACCGCACATCCTACTACAGCACAGGGGGCGTAACTGACCACGCCCCCTGTATGAAGCCACACCCCATAATGCCGCCCGGGGCGCCAGAAGCCCCGGAACCGTCCCTGCCGTCTGGAATCTCCCTGAAACTAGTTTTCAACAGTAGGCAAGTATGGTATGCACCTTTAGTCTGTGTGGTAGGGAATTTAGGCTGTTAGCTCCAATCGTGCAGGGATTGATGTGCATGACTACATATTGTCTGTCCAGAGCTGTGTAATATGATAGCACTATATAAATATTATAACATACTTGCCGACTTCTGGGCTGCTCTCTCCGGGAGATAGCAGCCGGTCGGCTCATCAGGGCAGGCAGGAAGTGAGGTGACGTCCAGAGGGGGGCGGGCCAGAGGCGGAACGGGGCGGGCCAGATGCGGAACGGGGGCGTGGCTGATTGATCGCGTCATGTAAGCCACGCCCCCCGCTGTGTAATGCCGCTATTCTCGGCATTATACAGCAGGGGGCGTGGCTATGATGACGCGATTCAACAAGAATCGCGTCATCGCCTGCTCGGACCGCCCACTTTACTCGCTAAGTGGGCGGCCGGGCAGGGGGTGACCGCTGAAATCGGGAGACTTGTCTGCCCTTCCGGGGGGCCGGGAGGGTCACCCGATTTTCGGGAGCCTCCCGCCCATTCCGGGAGGGTAGGCAAGTATTTATTATAATTAATGAGCATAATGTTCCCTGTGTAATGGAATCTACAAATGATGTGTCCTCTAGCTACACTTTGTGGACATTTAGGGGAACTGCAGGCACACGTTTAACTGAATATTTAACTATTTCAGTGTGCAAACAGTGGTTCGCAACTATAAAGGGGTGCCACGAGTTACAAACAGTAGAAACAAAGAAATTTGGCGGCAGATAAGAACCATTTGGCCCAGTGGTGTAACTATAGAGGGTGCAAGGATGCAATTGCTATGGGGCCCGGCCGCACATGGGGCCCCATCAGCCCAGCAAGCAACCCCACTGCACCATTTTCTGTTTTTTAATTCCTTAATTTTTTTTTTTAATAACAATGAGCCATTATAACATTGCGGCTCCCTGGCCCGGCAATAAACTTGGTGGTAGAAATGGGGTGTCACCAGGACTGTACAGTAACTCACTGTATGGCCGGAGCCGCCTAGAGCAGGGGTGGCCAGCCAGTCAGAGGCAAAGAGACAGAAAAGATCTGTAGCCAAGGGCAATAGCCAGTATCATACGTGCGCCTAAGGCGCGCATGCAAACATGGGGGCGTGGCCTAGTTTTCACAAAGCCACACCCCATTTTTGTGCGCACACCTTTTGGTATAACGTTTGTAGGAGTATGACCTTGTGTCATAACTCCGTTGTTAGTCATGTTGTACAGTGCCACATACATATAATGCCCCAGTACAGTGCCACATACATATAAAAATGCCAATAAATGGGTGCCTCCACACTGCCAGAAACATATGTCCACACAGTGCCAGATACACATGTCCCCACAGTGCCAGATACATATATGCCCCCAGTGCCAGATACACATGTCCCCACAGTGCCAGATACATTGCCAGATACACATGTCCCCACAGTGCCAGTTATGCCCCCAGTGCCAGATATACATGTCCCCACAGTGCCAGCTATGCCCCCCGTGCCAGATATACATGTCCCCACAGTGCCAGCTATGTCCCCAGTGCCAGCTATGCCCCCAGTGCCAGATATACATGTCCCCACAGTTCCAGATATACATATCCCCACAGTGCCAGCTATGCCCCCAGTGCCAGTTATACATGCCCCCACAGTTCCAGATATACATATCCCCACAGTGCCAGCTATGCCCCCACTGCCAGATATACATGTCCCCACAGTGCCATATATATATGTACTCACAGAGCCAGCTATGCCCCCCAGTGCCAGATATACATTTCCCCACAGTGCCAGATATATATGTACTCACAGAGCCAGCTATGCCCCCCCAGTGCCAGATATACATGTCCACATGGTGCCAGCTATGCCCCCAGTGCCAGGTATACATGTCCCCACAGTGCTAGCTATGCACCCAATGCCAGTGTCCCCACAGTGCCAGATATGCCCCCAGTGCCAGATATACATGTCCCCACAGTGCCAGCTATGCCCCTAGTGCCAGATGTATATGTCCCCACAGTGCCAGCTATGACCCCCGTGCCAGCTATGACCCCAGTTTCAGGTATACATGTCCCCACAGTGCCAGCAATGCCCCCAGTGCCAGATATACATGTCCCCACAGTGCCAGCTATGCACCCAATGCCAGTGTCCCCACAGTGCCAGATATGCCCCCAGTGCCAGATGTATATGTCCCCACAGTGCCAGCTATGACCCCAGTGCCAGCAATGCCCCCAGTGCCAGATATACATGATCCCCCTTCCCTCGTGCTGCTCACCGTGCTGCTGCTGTCTGTCACTCTCCGGCGGCGCTGTCTCTCTTCAATTAGGTGCCGGTCCGTGAGCCAATCAAAGCTCGCGATCCGGCAGCCTTAGCTGAATTGAAGAGTGACACTGCCAGCAGAGACAAGTGTATGTGCCGGGCAGCGGTGGCCAGGAGCCAGCCGAGCCGCATGTGGCTCGAGAACCGCGGGTTGGCCACCGCTGGCCTAGAGACCATAAGTAACTGCAGCAGTGCGGATTCTGGTGAGATGAGTGAGCAGTGTGGGACACAGTCTCAATGACGGTGACTTCCCCCGCCTAGGGGGTCATTCTGACCTGATCGTACGCTGCAGTTGTTCGCAGCGGTGCGATCGGGTTTGAACTGCACCTCTGCTGCGACCGCAATGCGCAGGCTCTTCTCTGCCTGGCGACGGGAAACGCTGGGCAGTGTGGGACCTAACGAAGAAAGCAGCGGCGATCACAAGGTGATTGACAGCAGGAAGGCATTTCGGGGTGGCAACTGACCGTTTTCTGAGAGTGTCGTGGAAAACGCAAGCGTGTCCAGGCGTTTGCAGGGCGGGTGTCTGACGTCAATTCCGGGACCTGACAGGCTGAAGTGATCGCAGCTGCTGAGTAAGTTCAGAGCTACTCAGAAGCTGCACAAAAATACACTCCCCCATAGGCGGCGACTATCTGATCTCACGGCTGCAAAATACTGCTACCGTGCGATCAACTCGGAATGAGGGCCCTAATCCTCTGCAGCAGCAGGTGCATGCAGGATAAGTGGATACACAGTCCAACTTCCGTCACCCCCCCATCTCCCCTCTGCAGCGGCAGGCAGATGTCGAACTTCCCTGTACCCTGCTGCCACTCTGTCCTGTGGTTCCCAAACTGTCTTAAATGGTAGCTCCCTAGAGTCTCTGCAATTTTTTGATGGCGCCCTTTGGCCAAAGGATTCCCCACATTATGTCCTCAGAGCTCTGAACATGCTCTGTACAATGCCCATCAGACACCCTTCTAAGGGCATCTTCATCAGACCAGTGAGTATCAGGTTGAGCACCAGGTTGACATCTCCGTTGCTCTCGTCGGGAAGGGGGGCCCTTCAAAATTTTGCTATGGGGTCCACAAAGGTCTGGTCATGACCCTGACTTGTCCCATCTAGTTTGCCCTTTCAGGGTGTGGCTATTAGGGTTAGGAATTAGAGTTGTATGTGCAATCATAATCAGGTGTATGATTAACCAATCATACCAAGGTGATAATGATCATCATTTTCAGATACAGGTCATTGACACAGTCATTAACTGAAACAGAAACAGCTGAGTAGGACAAGGGGTAATAGCAACAGATCATAATTGCAATGTAGTTGCTGATTGACTGGCAGGAAGCCGGCGTTTCTGGGCGGAACCCTGCTGTATTCTGGGTGTGTCAGAAAAAGTGCAGGCGTGCCCAGGCTTTTTTTGGGGAGGGTGTCTGATGTCAGCGCAGTCTCAGATTAGTGGCAGCCTCAGACCTACTTGCGCAGATGGCAAAGACTCTTCGAAGTTCTGGAACTGCATATGCATCTGTGAGTGGAAAGCGAACTGCATTCACAGTTTTGCACGAAGCGTCTTTTCTTCCTGTCGGGGCGGAGCCTTTCTACTCGCAGACAACTGCAATTTCTCTGAATAGCGATCCATGCTGAATTAGGCCATATAACCCTCAATATCCCTGCCTTTATGCAGTAGTACCTTGAAGAATTGACGCTGCTTTGAAGGCAAAGGGTGGTCAAACCAAATACTGATTTGATTTAGATTTCTCTTCTGTTCATTCACTTTTGCACAGTATTGTATATATATATATATATATATATATATATATATACACACACACATGGTCTAAGACAGTGTGGCTGGGTCCAAATAATGGGTGGTGTGGCCATGTATCCTCACAAAAATAATTTAATTAAAACTAGTATTTATGGCACCACACGCTCTATAGGGGGCGCCCTTGTGCACCCCAGCAAGGAGCAGATCAGGAGGGAACGCGATCAGTGCAACCCCTCCCCCCACTGTTGCACAGAGGTGGCAGCAGCAGCAGCCTCCCTACACTCACTGCAACCCAGGCTGACAGGTAAGGGGGGAGGGGGGAGCGGGCGAGTGGCAGATCCGGGTCTCCCTGGGCCCCACCATCAGGCCCCCCATCCCCTCTCGGTGGCACTATATATTTCTATAATTATATCAGGGACGGTTCTAGGCACGGGCAAGCAGGGTGGGTGAGGCCGCAGTCATCCCGCTGGCGCCCGCCACCCACCCACACCCTGCTCCCCGGCTGCAGCAGGCGCCGTGGGCTGTGTGGGCGCCCGCTGCAGCCGGCTCCATCGTCATGACTTCTCTTCCATAGAGAGGAGCGGGTGGAGCAGCATCGGCAGCAGAAAGGGAGCAGCAGCGGTTTGAAAGCAGGAGCGGTGCTAGCAAGTTTTTAGTTTTTTTTTTGTGTTTGTTAGCGGCGCTACCAGGGGGCACAACTACAGGGGGCACAGTTACTCTGGGCACAACTACAGGGGGCACAGCTACTCCAGGCACAACTATAGGGCGCACAACTACTGGGGGCAAATCTACAGGGGACACAACTACTCCAGGCACAACTACAGGGGGCATTTGTTTCCCCCAGCACCCTGAATGATAACCGTAACCAGATTTAAATTCCACATAATAATAGAATTCAGAGATCTTCATTACACATATTTGCGCAAATGTGTGAATAAGCCCCAAAGCCGCATCAAGGCGTCTCTGTATATTTGGGGTCCCTAGCACTATATCTAGGTGCAGGGTGTGGCACCCCAAAACACCAGCATAAGCCAGAAAGCCCAGCGTAGCATACCAGTGAAAAAACTATAGTGTTAATAAATTAGTATTTAGGAAGCCGAAGCTATAGAGAAAGTGATACAGAAATGAAATGCAATTAAAATAGAGAAATAGTGTTAAAAAATTAATAAGTGAAAAGTGTTAATAGAATGTAAGGGTATGCCACACTAAGGCCATCCAGCTCAGCCAGTACAGAGGCACCACACCTCACACCTCCATTATCCCAATCTGGGTCTAAGATTAACCAGCAAGGAGCCACATGATAATGGCTCCTTACTACAATATGTCTAAGCTAAGAGCTAACAGAAAAAAGGTTTTTAGGCGCTGAACAGGGTCGTGCAAATATAGCACTGGTAATGGCAGCCACTTGGTAAGGAGGTAGCCGGCCTCCTGAAAGTGAAACAACTAAAACAAAATCACCAAGTAGGCGCACGGTACCAGTGATGTTGATAAAAACACAATTTATTAACATAAAACCAATAACAAACTGATTAAAAGACACAACACTACACAGAGCATATAACTGAGGTATTATACCTTATAGTTCACACATAAAGTGTATAAATAAGTGAAAGGGACACTAATATGCAGGAGAACCCGTCTCTGTAAGATAGGGTTAATCTCTCACATTAATTCCATATCAGACAGTTTAAATGAAAAGGAAGTCCTGTAAACTGATGTAATTAGCGTTTGTGACCATAAAGGTGTCCAGATTTAAATAGTGTTTCCTTGGAGCAAAATAAACCAGCCGATTAATGTTACTCACTGAGACGTAATGATCTCTTGCTGTACGGGATAAATGGTTAAGAAACCGCTTGTTATCACCCTGTGCATGGGTGAGACATCCGTCAGCGGTATATTCAGATGAAAGCCACTTCTTTCTGTGCAGCACCAGTTGCCTGTATTAGATCACCATACAGATCCTCCAGCTTGCTGAGCGACGCCCGGCCGGGCAGGAGGTAACAATGTTCCAAATGCAAGGAGAGTTAGAGTGGAGTGATTGAATCACAGGCTGGATCATTCACCGGTAACTTGTAACAAACGGCTGAAAGTGATGGATGTCGTGCTCCGTGGGACACTTAATGGTCAAGTGTGGCCCTTACTTCTGTACCCTCAACGCGTTTCTCCGCACCTCAGGCGGCTTCTTCAAGAGGCAGAGTGTTCTTCTCTGAGCACAATTGTGGTTGTTTTATACCTTGTCCCATTAAAATCATTAGAAACAGGTGAGTGTGAAGGCTCAACAGGTGCTCTGAAATCAGAGTCTTCATACACAGATAACGTGTCACAGGGTTTTTAATTAGACATTTAATTCAAAAAATATATATTTTAAAATCAATCCTATGGCTAACAGTTTGTCATAAATAAAAACAACATAAATAAAAATATAAATATATTTCTGTTATGCGGATAGAATCATTTTAATCCCATGAGGCTGCAGCTATATTAAAAGATCTTTCAGCAGCTGCAGCATTTATCCATTAATAGTCTCCCACTTATGAGTGGGGAACAGGAATATACAAGCATATATACACATATGGTAAATTAAGTGCTATATGTTGTTAATAGCATATTATAGTAGACAATACGTTTATTAGGTCTCAATTTTATTATTTATTTATAAATGTTTATACTAAAAAAGCCTATCATAAATCATGTGAAATACCAAGTGTAAAGAAATATCTACACAACACATCTCTTCATATTGCTATCTTTATAAGCTCAAGTCTTAGTATTATAGCATGGGAAAATGTGAATTAAAGACACTTCACACATATAAACATGTAGAAAAAGAAATATATATAATGTTGTTTTTATAGTTTTATAGCTATATAGTTTTATAGTTTTAGAGGATAGTATCTTCATCATATCAACATCTAAGCTATTGTAATTACACCTGTAATCTATTAACTAAAGTAGGACTGGCTGCATGGGTCAGTGGCCAGACTAGCGTGCAGAAAAAATCTGGCGCGTCACTAGCAGTATAGCGGCAGCGCCAGGTCTGCTCGCAGTCATGGTCTCAGACCCCGCAGATCCTCTCCATCAGTATGGTAGATAGCAATAAATGGGTAACCAATATAATAAATACGAACAACAAAAAAATATATATATATAAAAAATAATGGTAAAAAAAAAATAATAAAAAAAAAAAATAATAATAAAATAATAAGAGAGAAAGGAATATGGACCAATCTTCATGTATGATTCTTTACTTCAACAGAAAAAGATGAAATAAACTGAACCCGCTAAATATAGCTAAATGAATTCAAGATCTATGGTTTCATTCAACCCTTGGGGTTTCAGAGTCTGTAATTTCCAGATCCATGCAGCTTCCTGACGACATAGAGTTCTAAATCTATCTCCACCTCTAGGGGTGATTTTAATCTGTTCAAGGCCAATGAGTTGGAGGCAAGCTGGATTACTGGAATGAATTTCTGCATAGTGACGTGAAACACTATGATTCATATATCCCTTAAGGATATTCCTTCTATGTTCCATAAAGCGCAGCTTCAGTGCCCTAGTGGTTCGCCCTACATAGTGCATCTGACATGAGCAGCGTAACAAATAAACTACAAAATGTGTATTGCAATTTATGAAGGATTGTATCTTAAAGTCTGTACTTGATCCAAACGGAGAAATGTGTTTAATTTTATTGACCACATGAGTACATGTGGTACATCTATTATGATTACATCTAAAGAAGCCCACAACTTTTGGGCCCACTAGTGTGAGTTGTTCACTCCTTTCAATATTAACAGAAGATCTCTTAAAGAAACTCGGAGCTAATATGTTCCTAAGATTTTTAGCTTTTTTAAAAATAATCGTAGGGTTTGCAGGGAGAGTTGTATTTAATATTGGATCGGTCAACAATAGTTTGTAATTACGTTTAATTATGCAAGAAATTTTGTTTGCTTTTACATTAAATTTTGATTTGAAAGCCAGATTATAGTGATTAATTTTTTGAGTTTTATTCTCACTATTATCTTTTTTATTATTATTTTTGTTTTTGTTATTATTGTTGCTAATAGATCTAGATTCCTCAGGAGCTGTTTCAATGAATGAAGGAGGATCACATGCTATAGTAATACGTGAACCTTCTTTCTCATTTGGGTTCATATGAGATAATTGTGTATTAGTAGTTTTAAAGATATTTCTCCTATCTAATGTTTGTGAATAGGCTATGGCCTCTTCTAATATATCCTCAGGATAATCACGTTCTCTCAAGGAGGTAATCAAGTTCTCCGCATGCTCAGCAAAGGTACAATCTAATGTACAGTTACGTCTAATCCTGAACAGTTGACTTTTAGGTACGTTGTTAAGCCAACCTTTCTTATGGTTGCTCGTATACGGAATATAGCTACAGATGTCAACCGATTTTTTATAGGATGATACTATGAGTTTCTCCTCTACCGCCTCCACTGTTACGTCCAAAAAATTGATTCGTGAGGAGTGATGTGTACAAGTGAATGACAAACCATATTCATTAGTGTTTAAAAAATCAACAAAATTCATAGCTGTGTTATCATCACCTTTCCAAATAAAAAACAGGTCGTCGATATAGCGACAATAAAGGACCAGGTTCGCAGAGTATGGGCCCTCCCAGATCAGAGCCTGTTCGAGGTCACCCATGTAGATGTTAGCGAAACTCGGTGCGAACCTGGTCCCCATCGCTGTACCGAGGACCTGTAGATAGTGACAGTGATCAAATAAAAAGTGATTGTGTGTCAAAATAAAATAAATAGCCGAAGTGATAAAGTTGCGCTTCATCTCTGAGTCCATTCCGGATTTCCTAAGGGCCCTATCAACGGCTTGTACACCTTTATCATGTGGGATATTGGTGTACAATGCTTTTACATCACAGGTAATCAATTTATAATCATGGGCCCATTTATGCCCTTCTACCCGTTTGATAAATTCCGTCGTATCACGAATATGGGACCTCAGAGATGTCGCGCAAGGTTGTAAAAAGTGATCAACATAGTAGGATAAATTAGACGTAAGGCCTCCTATCCCTGAAATTATAGGGCGCCCCGGGGGTTCGTGAAGTGTCTTGTGAATTTTAGGGAGGTGATAATAAGTAGGGACGATAGGGTGGAGGGGGTAGAGGAAATTGAACTCCTCCTGAGCAATCACACCTTCACTTTTGGCAGTTTCCAATAGAGTTTTTAATTCCAGCTGATATTTAGGGGAGGGGTCATGAGCCAACACTTTATAGAATGTTATATTTTGCTCCAAGGAAACACTATTTAAATCTGGACACCTTTATGGTCACAAACGCTAATTACATCAGTTTACAGGACTTCCTTTTCATTTAAACTGTCTGATATGGAATTAATGTGAGAGATTAACCCTATCTTACAGAGACGGGTTCTCCTGCATATTAGTGTCCCTTTCACTTATTTATACACTTTATGTGTGAACTATAAGGTATAATACCTCAGTTATATGCTCTGTGTAGTGTTGTGTCTTTTAATCAGTTTGTTATTGGTTTTATGTTAATAAATTGTGTTTTTATCAACATCACTGGTACCGTGCGCCTACTTGGTGATTTTGTTTTAGTTGTTAAGCTAAGAGCTACCTTGATGCGGCTTATTCACACATTTGCGCAAATATGTGTAATGAAGATCTCTGAATTCTATTATTATGTGGAATTTAAATCTGGTTACGGTTATCATTCAGGGTGCTGGGGGAAACAAATGGCTTTTTTTCTTGCTTAGAAATACCCCTCCCTTTCGAGCACCTGAATGATATCACTAAGCTAATTGAGCATCTACCAATATATATGTTTGTTGTGAGAGGCAGAGAGGTTCCTGCATTAGGAGGAGGTGCAGGCCCTGACATGCCACATGGAGCATTATGGGGTTGCTCCAAGGTAGGTAGCTCTTAGCTTAGACATATTGTAGTAAGGAGCCATTATCATGTGGCTCCTTGCTGGTTAATCTTAGACCCAGATTGGGGTAATGGAGGTGTGAGGTGTGGTGCCTCTGGACTGGCTGAGCTGGATGGCCTTAGTGTGGCATACCCTTACATTCTATTAACACTTTTCACTTATTAATTTTTTAACACTATTTCTCTATTTTAATTGCATTTCATTTTTGTATCACTTTCTCTATAGCTTCGGCTTCCTAAATACTAATTTATTAACACTATAGTTTTTTCACTGGTATGCTACGCTGGGCTTTCTGGCTTATGCTGGTGTTTTGGGGTGCCACACCCTGCACCTAGATATAGCGCTAGGGACCCCAAATATAGAGACGCCTTGATGCGGCTTTGGGGCTTATTCACACATTTGCGCAAATATGTGTAATGAAGATCTCTGAATTCTATTATTATGTGGAATTTAAATCTGGTTACGGTTATCATTCAGGGTGCTGGGGGAAACAAATGGCTTTTTTTCTTGCTTAGAAATACCCCTCCCTTTCGAGCACCTGAATGATATCACTAAGCTAATTGAGCATCTACCAATATATATGTTTACAACTACAGGGGGCAAAGCTACAGGGGGCACAACTGCTGGGGGCAAAGCTACAGTAAGCACAAACCAGGGGGCATAACTACTAAGGCCATAACTACAGGGGACATAACTGTGGCCACGCCCCTTCCCTATGAAGCCACGCACCTATTTTTTGGTGCGCGCACTATGTTTGACCGTTGGGGGGGCGAAGGAAACTTTCGCCCTGGGTGCCACAGAGTCTAGAACCGGCCCTGAATTGTATCTATCCATCTATATAATAAAACATTGCATTAATGTTAATATTGCATGCTCTTTATTACAATGCATAACCCAGTGCTGAAGCCGCGCCTCCACCCCCCTGCCTCATGCCGTGAACATCTCAGCTTTGCTTGCATACTGCCATCAGCAGGGCCGGTTCAAGGGCGCAGAGCGCCCCGAGCATGAAATGGGGCGTGGCCTAATACAGGGGGCGTGGTCAATTACGCCCCCTGTACATTAAAAGCGCCGCTTGAATGCTGAGCGGTGCGCGATGACGTCATCGCGCACCGCACAGCAAAAGGTCCTCTCCACGAAGGGAAACTAGACGCTATGAGTCTAGTTCCCTTCGTAGAGAGGACCTTTGCTGTGCGGTGCGCGATGACGTCATCGCGCACCGCTCAGCAAAGTTACTCTCCAGGAAGGGAAACTAGACGCATAGCGTCTAGTTCCCTTCAGGAGGCGGACGGGGACGGGGACGGCAGCGGAGGCGGACAGGGACACAGCGGGCAGCAGTGGCGGATCTTGCCACGGTGCGGCGCCCTCCGGATGGCGCCAGCGCCCTCCGGAAGGCGGCGCCCCGGGCAAAAGTCCTGCTTGCCCGTGGCAAGATCCGCCACTGGCCATCAGGCTACCTCCCACTTGCCTGCACCTCTTGTCATCTGTCTGTCGCCCCTCCCCACTAGATTGTTAGCTCTTCAGAGCAGGGCCCTCTTTCCTCTTGTTATTTAAGCCCTCGTCTCGACACATTTCACTCGCAGCTCTCCCCTACTCAACGACCATCTTTATCCTGCTAGTAAAGGCTCATCTCAATCTATGGCCATCAGCCTCTAGTAGTACGATGAGCACTCCATCAATACTTACATCTTAGCTGTATTATGTCTTGAGAACGTGTGGTGCTCTATTTTACCTGTACTCTATTCATACCTGCCTACATTGTATGTCTCCTCTCCGGGAGAAGCCCGGAGAGGAGACGCTGCAGTAGTCTTCGGGGGGCGGGGCTGGATGGTGACATCACCAAGCCCCGCCCCCAATCAGCAAATGCCGCGATTCGCGGGTCCGCAGAAAGGAGGCGGAGCTAAAATGACGCAATTTGCGTCATTTTAACCCCTTCCCCACCCGACGGACTCGCGAAAATGGGAGATTATCTCTCCATCCTGCTCGCATCACTAAGGTGCGAGCAGGATGCGGGAGACCTGCCCACTCTTCCGGGGGTGCGGGGGGCTACCCCAAAAAACGGGAGCCTCCAGCAGCTTCCGGGAGAGTAGGTAAGTATGACTCTATTTGTGTTATTTACTGTAATGCTATGTTTGTCTCCCTGTACTGTCCTTTGTACGGCGCTGCGAAACACATGTGGCGCTTTATAAATAAAATGTAATAATAATAAGCAGCCTACACCACACATGAGAAACCTAGTATTACATTTGTTATAGAGAAAGCTTTTATAACAGGATAGAGCTGCAATTCTTAACCTAGGGCGCCACCATGTGGCAACTGCTGTTTTCTACATGTCCTGTACCGTCCATGATTTTACTATTGAAGAGGTGAGTGGATGTCCACATATCAATAGTCTGCTTGGACGCTGCCCAACCTCTCTTGTGGGTTTCATAGCTAATCGAAAGGTCATCCTTTCTGAGAACGTCATGGTATGGGACTTATGTTTCATTGTTGGCTCTGGATCACTCCATATCATGCTCCATTTCTGCTGTGTTACGGTACTAACCCAACCTAAACTTTTATATTGTTACAATTAGTAATTACAAACAATAAAACAATAGATTTGTTAGCTCTCATCCAGGGCCTGATTAAGGGTTCCAGCCGCCCTAGGCTAATAAAGAAGTGGGTCAACATGTCGCTAGGCATCAGGTCAACGTCCTCAGATTGTCGAAATGTTCCCAAATGTTGACATCTGAATGTCGCCCTTCTCAGAATGATAGGGATAAGGCAGGTATACTTACTGGAGCGCTGAGGCATCAGATAACTCGCTGGAAGAGACCTAGTCACAAAAACTAGTATAGTCTGACACTATTTTTTTTTTGGAAAATGTATTTATTTACATTTTTCAATAATAAACAGACAGTTTGAAAAGGTACAGTCTCCATAGCACTACCATTTGTAGCCACATAATATTCCCAGAATTGGAGAAATAATACAGTATACATATTCAATACTTAATAAACAAGTCATTCAAACAACAAGACAAAGACAAGGGGGGGGGGGGGACAAACATTGAATCAGGCTACACATTTCCCGCCAGGACGGCCACATGACATAGCGCGCCATAGCCAATGGCTACATCAAGTTGGAGCTGTAGTGGTTGACAAGAATCAGAAAATATATCAATCCAGCTAGGGACTCATATAGTGGGTTGAGGGGGGGGGGGGGTGCATATCTCTCTCAGGGTCGTTCTTTTCAACGAGTCGAAAAATTTAAGGATATGAGACCTAAGCATGGGATCCAGAACTTCAATAAACGGTCCCCACTTCTTATAGAACAAATGAGCATGCTTGTCCACATCGTAAAAGGCAGATTGTCTATCATAATACATAGTCGACTTCACCATACCCAGAAGTTGCTCTAATCTGGGGGGGGGGGGGATCTATGGATCCATTGCGTCAGAATGGCCTTCTTTGCCAGTGTGAGAAACACGTAAAGGAAGGGACGCAATGGGAGGATCTCAGCCGGTAACTCCCCATAAGAGAGATGCAAACCCAGCAGTGCCTTAGGTGATAAGGGGAGACACAACCCAAATTTACTGTTTAAATACCATAAAATTTTATTCCAAAATCTTTGTATCTTGGGGCAACTCCAAAATACATGCATCAGGGTTGCATGGGGTGCTCTGCATTTAAGACATTGTCCTGAATCCAAAGGCACCATATGACTCCTCTGAGTAGGGGATATATATGCTCGGTTTAAAATTTTTACATGGATCTCCTGTAGGTTCGAGGAGTGTAAAGCTTTAAAAATACCTGGTAAAGGGTGGAAAAATTCAGTTAGGGACCCTTGCATAGAGAGGTCTACCTTCCATTTATCGAACATTTGACTCCATAACCTATCCTCAACACTAGGGAGAAGGTCCCATTATAACCATTTTGTTTTATAAGGTAGCTTAGCAGTTCGAGTGAGTAAGGAGGTGAGGGAGTCAGAACCACCGGGGTGGAGTAATGGGTCAGGGAGGGATTGTACATAGGCCCTCATTCCGAGTCGTTCGCTCGTTAATTTTCATCGCATCGCAGTGAAATTCCGCTTAGTACGCATGCGCAATAATCGCACTGCGACTGCGCCAAGTAATTTTACAATGAAGATAGTATTTTTACTCACGGCTTTTTCTTCGCTCCGGCGATCGTAGTGTGATTGACAGGAAATGGGTGTTACTGGGCGGAAACACGGCGTTTTAGGGGCGTGTGGATAAAAACGCTACCGTTTCCGGAAAAAACGCAGGAGTGGCCGGAGAAACGGGGGAGTGTCTGGGCGAACGCTGGGTGTGTTTATGACGTCAAACCAGGAACGACAAGCACTGAACTGATCGCAGATACCGAGTAAGTCTGAAGCTACTCTGAAACTGCTAAGTAGTTTGTAATCGCAATATTGCGAATACATCCGTCGCAATTTTAAGAAGCTAAGATACACTCCCAGTAGGCGTAGGCTTAGCGTGAGCAACTCTGCTAAATTCGCCTTGCGAGCGATCAACTCGGAATGAGGGCCATAATGTCTAACTTGGAGATACATGAAGAATTCCGATCGATGCACACCATACCTGTCCACCAGCCCAGAAAAAGAATACACCAAACCTCCAGGATCAAAAACATCTCTGATGCTACTGATTCCCTTAGTCCGCCACACCTCGAATTTTGCATTCTCCAAGGGAGGGGTAAAACAAGGATTCCCACAGATTGGAATAAAATCAGTAAGGCCAAAATTCCTGTGTAGTGCTTTATTAGTTATTTTCCAAGCAATATAAGCGTCCCAAAATAATAGATTCGTTTTCGCTTGCGAAGGGAGCAGGGTGAGCAGAGTGTGTAACAAGGCCTTCAAGTCATAAGGTGACACTAACGCCTGCTCAATGTGATAATTCGTGTATGTGGTTTTTGCCGTAAGCCAGTCATTTATATATCTGAAAGCCACCGCCGTAGAGAAAGTAAGCAGATCCGGGATCGCAAGGCCCCCCTCCTCCCTCCGCAACTTAAGTTTAGCTAATGCTATTCTTGGTTTTTTATTTGCCCACAGGAATTTTGTGCACATTTTATCATAAACAAGTGCATCCGCTCTGGAGAGTTTAAGGGGCAGTAACTGGAGCGAATAAGAGATCTTTGGGAAAATAATGCTCTTGAGGACCGCCGCGCGGCCTAGCAAAGATAGAGGGAGCGCTGACCATGATTGGAGTTGGGTAGAAATAGCCTGTAGTTTGGGTGTAAAGTTCATCTTATAAAGATACATTAAATCGGGTGGCAAATAAATCCCAAGATACTTCAATTTAGTTTTATTAACAGTAAATTGGGAGAGGAGAGGGAGGGAGGACATATTAAGTGCTGTCTGAGTCAAAGGGAGTAGTTCGGATTTTAAAGTATTCACCTTATAACCAGCAAAGAGGCTGAATTCTCAAATTTTTTCCATTATGGCTGGGATGGAGACTTCAGGGCGGGATATAAAGAGTAACATATCATCCGCAAATAAGCTTATTTTAAGTTCCTGGTCATAAATTGAAATACCTGAGAATGAAGGGAGCCCTTGCAGCGCCAGAGCTAGAGGTTCTACAGCCAGCGCAAATAATAGGGGCGATAATGGGCAACCTTGTCTGGTGCCCCTTCCCAACCGCACGGGATCCGAGAGAAATCCATTACATAGGATACGAGAACTCGAATTGGAGTACAAAGCCCGCAGCACACCGGCTAGGCCCGACGGGAACCCAAACCTCTCCAGAGTGGTATATAAATGATCCCAGCTCACCAGATCAAAGGCCTTTTCGGCATCTAGCGAGAAGAGAAAATGTGGGTCCACATTCCCCGTGTGACCCAGCCAGTGCGCCGCCGCCAGTATCTTGCGAATATTACTAGTGTAATGTCTCCCAGAGATAAATCCTGTTTGGTCGGGGTGGACCACAGAAGGGTGGAGGGGTTTCAGTCTGTCTGCAAGAATCTTGGTAAACAATTTATAGTCTACATTTAAGAGCGAGATCGGTCTATAGGACCCAGGGAGTTGTAACTCCTTGCCTGGTTTAGGTAAGAGACGTATAAAAGCATCATTAAAATATGAGGGAATTTTATGAGATATTAAGATGACATTAAAAAGGGAAGTAAGGGGGGGGATCAATTTTGCAGAGAGCAATCTGTAATATTCCCCAGAGTAGCCACCCCCCCCCCGGCGATTTTAAGGGTTTCAGGTGTTTAATGGCCTTCTCAACCTCGGACTCTGTTATGAGTGAGCAGAGACGTTCTGTCAAAGAAGGATCCACCCAGGGTGGAGAAATAGAATCCCAGAATGACTGTTTAGCATTCTCATTTACAGAGGAGGTTTCATAAACAGTAGCGTAAAAATCTGATAGGACTTTCGATATGTCTTTAGATTTAGAAGCCAGAGAGCCATCTGATTGTTTAAGTGGATGAATGAGAGAATGTCCACATGGTGCCAGCTATGCCCCCAGTGCCAGGTATACATGTCCCCACAGTGCTAGCTATGCACCCAATGCCAGTGTCCCCACAGTGCCAGATATGCCCCCAGTGCCAGATATACATGTCCCCACAGTGCCAGCTATGCCCCTAGTGCCAGATGTATATGTCCCCACAGTGCCAGCTATGACCCCCGTGCCAGCTATGACCCCAGTTTCAGGTATACATGTCCCCACAGTGCCAGCAATGCCCCCAGTGCCAGATATACATGTCCCCACAGTGCCAGCTATGCACCCAATGCCAGTGTCCCCACAGTGCCAGATATGCCCCCAGTGCCAGATGTATATGTCCCCACAGTGCCAGCTATGACCCCAGTGCGAGCAATGCCCCCAGTGCCAGATATACATGATCCCCCTTCCCTCGTGCTGCTCACCGTGCTGCTGCTGTCTGTCACTCTCCGGCGGCGCTGTCTCTCTTCAATTAGGTGCCGGTCCGTGAGCCAATCAAAGCTCGCGATCCGGCAGCCTTAGCTGAATTGAAGAGTGACACTGCCAGCAGAGACAAGTGTATGTGCCGGGCAGCGGTGGCCAGGAGCCAGCCGAGCCGCATGTGGCTCGAGAACCGCGGGTTGCTATTAACAACATATAGCACTTAATTTACCATATGTGTATATATGCTTGTATATTCCTTTTCCCCACTCATAAGTGGGAGACTATTAATGGATAAATGCTGCAGCTGCTGAAAGATCTTTTAATATAGCTGCAGCCTCATGGGATTAAAATGATTCTATCCGCATAACAGAAATATATTTATATTTTTATTTATGTTGTTTTTATTTATGACAAACTGTTAGCCATAGGATTGATTTTAAAATATATATTTTTTGAATTAAATGTCTAATTAAAAACCCTGTGACACGTTATCTGTGTATGAAGACTCTGATTTCAGAGCACCTGTTGAGCCTTCACACTCACCTGTTTCTAATGATTTTAATGGGACAAGGTATAAAACAACCACAATTGTGCTCAGAGAAGAACACTCTGCCTCTTGAAGAAGCCGCCTGAGGTGCGGAGAAACGCGTTGAGGGTACAGAAGTAAGGGCCACACTTGACCATTAAGTGTCCCACGGAGCACGACATCCATCACTTTCAGCCGTTTGTTACAAGTTACCGGTGAATGATCCAGCCTGTGATTCAATCACTCCACTCTAACTCTCCTTGCATTTGGAACATTGTTACCTCCTGCCCGGCCGGGCGTCGCTCAGCAAGCTGGAGGATCTGTATGGTGATCTAATACAGGCAACTGGTGCTGCACAGAAAGAAGTGGCTTTCATCTGAATATACCGCTGACGGATGTCTCACCCATGCACAGGGTGATAACAAGCGGTTTCTTAACCATTTATCCCGTACAGCAAGAGATCATTACGTCTCAGTGAGTAACATTAATCGGCTGGTTTATTTTGCTCCAAGGAAACACTATTTAAATCTGGACACCTTTATGGTCACAAACGCTAATTACATCAGTTTACAGGACTTCCTTTTCATTTAAACTGTCTGATATGGAATTAATGTGAGAGATTAACCCTATCTTACAGAGACGGGTTCTCCTGCATATTAGTGTCCCTTTCACTTATTTATACACTTTATGTGTGAACTATAAGGTATAATACCTCAGTTATATGCTCTGTGTAGTGTTGTGTCTTTTAATCAGTTTGTTATTGGTTTTATGTTAATAAATTGTGTTTTTATCAACATCACTGGTACCGTGCGCCTACTTGGTGATTTTGTTTTAGTTGTTAAGCTAAGAGCTACCTTGATGCGGCTTATTCACACATTTGCGCAAATATGTGTAATGAAGATCTCTGAATTCTATTATTATGTGGAATTTAAATCTGGTTACGGTTATCATTCAGGGTGCTGGGGGAAACAAATGGCTTTTTTTCTTGCTTAGAAATACCCCTCCCTTTCGAGCACCTGAATGATATCACTAAGCTAATTGAGCATCTACCAATATATATGTTTGTTGTGAGAGGCAGAGAGGTTCCTGCATTAGGAGGAGGTGCAGGCCCTGACATGCCACATGGAGCATTATGGGGTTGCTCCAAGGTAGGTAGCTCTTAGCTTAGACATATTGTAGTAAGGAGCCATTATCATGTGGCTCCTTGCTGGTTAATCTTAGACCCAGATTGGGGTAATGGAGGTGTGAGGTGTGGTGCCTCTGGACTGGCTGAGCTGGATGGCCTTAGTGTGGCATACCCTTACATTCTATTAACACTTTTCACTTATTAATTTTTTAACACTATTTCTCTATTTTAATTGCATTTCATTTTTGTATCACTTTCTCTATAGCTTCGGCTTCCTAAATACTAATTTATTAACACTATAGTTTTTTCACTGGTATGCTACGCTGGGCTTTCTGGCTTATGCTGGTGTTTTGGGGTGCCACACCCTGCACCTAGATATAGCGCTAGGGACCCCAAATATAGAGACGCCTTGATGCGGCTTTGGGGCTTATTCACACATTTGCGCAAATATGTGTAATGAAGATCTCTGAATTCTATTATTATGTGGAATTTAAATCTGGTTACGGTTATCATTCAGGGTGCTGGGGGAAACAAATGGCTTTTTTTCTTGCTTAGAAATACCCCTCCCTTTCGAGCACCTGAATGATATCACTAAGCTAATTGAGCATCTACCAATATATATGTTTACAACTACAGGGGGCAAAGCTACAGGGGGCACAACTGCTGGGGGCAAAGCTACAGTAAGCACAAACCAGGGGGCATAACTACTAAGGCCATAACTACAGGGGACATAACTGTGGCCACGCCCCTTCCCTATGAAGCCACGCACCTATTTTTTGGTGCGCGCACTATGTTTGACCGTTGGGGGGGCGAAGGAAACTTTCGCCCTGGGTGCCACAGAGTCTAGAACCGGCCCTGAATTGTATCTATCCATCTATATAATAAAACATTGCATTAATGTTAATATTGCATGCTCTTTATTACAATGCATAACCCAGTGCTGAAGCCGCGCCTCCACCCCCCTGCCTCATGCCGTGAACATCTCAGCTTTGCTTGCATACTGCCATCAGCAGGGCCGGTTCAAGGGCGCAGAGCGCCCCGAGCATGAAATGGGGCGTGGCCTAATACAGGGGGCGTGGTCAATTACGCCCCCTGTACATTAAAAGCGCCGCTTGAATGCTGAGCGGTGCGCGATGACGTCATCGCGCACCGCACAGCAAAAGGTCCTCTCCACGAAGGGAAACTAGACGCTATGAGTCTAGTTCCCTTCGTAGAGAGGACCTTTGCTGTGCGGTGCGCGATGACGTCATCGCGCACCGCTCAGCAAAGTTACTCTCCAGGAAGGGAAACTAGACGCATAGCGTCTAGTTCCCTTCAGGAGGCGGACGGGGACGGGGACGGCAGCGGAGGCGGACAGGGACACAGCGGGCAGCAGTGGCGGATCTTGCCACGGTGCGGCGCCCTCCGGATGGCGCCAGCGCCCTCCGGAAGGCGGCGCCCCGGGCAAAAGTCCTGCTTGCCCGTGGCAAGATCCGCCACTGGCCATCAGGCTACCTCCCACTTGCCTGCACCTCTTGTCATCTGTCTGTCGCCCCTCCCCACTAGATTGTTAGCTCTTCAGAGCAGGGCCCTCTTTCCTCTTGTTATTTAAGCCCTCGTCTCGACACATTTCACTCGCAGCTCTCCCCTACTCAACGACCATCTTTATCCTGCTAGTAAAGGCTCATCTCAATCTATGGCCATCAGCCTCTAGTAGTACGATGAGCACTCCATCAATACTTACATCTTAGCTGTATTATGTCTTGAGAACGTGTGGTGCTCTATTTTACCTGTACTCTATTCATACCTGCCTACATTGTATGTCTCCTCTCCGGGAGAAGCCCGGAGAGGAGACGCTGCAGTAGTCTTCGGGGGGCGGGGCTGGATGGTGACATCACCAAGCCCCGCCCCCAATCAGCAAATGCCGCGATTCGCGGGTCCGCAGAAAGGAGGCGGAGCTAAAATGACGCAATTTGCGTCATTTTAACCCCTTCCCCACCCGACGGACTCGCGAAAATGGGAGATTATCTCTCCATCCTGCTCGCATCACTAAGGTGCGAGCAGGATGCGGGAGACCTGCCCACTCTTCCGGGGGTGCGGGGGGCTACCCCAAAAAACGGGAGCCTCCAGCAGCTTCCGGGAGAGTAGGTAAGTATGACTCTATTTGTGTTATTTACTGTAATGCTATGTTTGTCTCCCTGTACTGTCCTTTGTACGGCGCTGCGAAACACATGTGGCGCTTTATAAATAAAATGTAATAATAATAAGCAGCCTACACCACACATGAGAAACCTAGTATTACATTTGTTATAGAGAAAGCTTTTATAACAGGATAGAGCTGCAATTCTTAACCTAGGGCGCCACCATGTGGCAACTGCTGTTTTCTACATGTCCTGTACCGTCCATGATTTTACTATTGAAGAGGTGAGTGGATGTCCACATATCAATAGTCTGCTTGGACGCTGCCCAACCTCTCTTGTGGGTTTCATAGCTAATCGAAAGGTCATCCTTTCTGAGAACGTCATGGTATGGGACTTATGTTTCATTGTTGGCTCTGGATCACTCCATATCATGCTCCATTTCTGCTGTGTTACGGTACTAACCCAACCTAAACTTTTATATTGTTACAATTAGTAATTACAAACAATAAAACAATAGATTTGTTAGCTCTCATCCAGGGCCTGATTAAGGGTTCCAGCCGCCCTAGGCTAATAAAGAAGTGGGTCAACATGTCGCTAGGCATCAGGTCAACGTCCTCAGATTGTCGAAATGTTCCCAAATGTTGACATCTGAATGTCGCCCTTCTCAGAATGATAGGGATAAGGCAGGTATACTTACTGGAGCGCTGAGGCATCAGATAACTCGCTGGAAGAGACCTAGTCACAAAAACTAGTATAGTCTGACACTATTTTTTTTTTTTGAAAATGTATTTATTTACATTTTTCAATAATAAACAGACAGTTTGAAAAGGTACAGTCTCCATAGCACTACCATTTGTAGCCACATAATATTCCCAGAATTGGAGAAATAATACAGTATACATATTCAATACTTAATAAACAAGTCATTCAAACAACAAGACAAAGACAAGGGGGGGGGGGGGGGGACAAACATTGAATCAGGCTACACATTTCCCGCCAGGACGGCCACATGACATAGCGCGCCATAGCCAATGGCTACATCAAGTTGGAGCTGTAGTGGTTGACAAGAATCAGAAAATATATCAATCCAGCTAGGGACTCATATAGTGGGTTGAGGGGGGGGGGGGGTGCATATCTCTCTCAGGGTCGTTCTTTTCAACGAGTCGAAAAATTTAAGGATATGAGACCTAAGCATGGGATCCAGAACTTCAATAAACGGTCCCCACTTCTTATAGAACAAATGAGCATGCTTGTCCACATCGTAAAAGGCAGATTGTCTATCATAATACATAGTCGACTTCACCATACCCAGAAGTTGCTCTAATCTGGGGGGGGGGGGGGGATCTATGGATCCATTGCGTCAGAATGGCCTTCTTTGCCAGTGTGAGAAACACGTAAAGGAAGGGACGCAATGGGAGGATCTCAGCCGGTAACTCCCCATAAGAGAGATGCAAACCCAGCAGTGCCTTAGGTGATAAGGGGAGACACAACCCAAATTTACTGTTTAAATACCATAAAATTTTATTCCAAAATCTTTGTATCTTGGGGCAACTCCAAAATACATGCATCAGGGTTGCATGGGGTGCTCTGCATTTAAGACATTGTCCTGAATCCAAAGGCACCATATGACTCCTCTGAGTAGGGGATATATATGCTCGGTTTAAAATTTTTACATGGATCTCCTGTAGGTTCGAGGAGTGTAAAGCTTTAAAAATACCTGGTAAAGGGTGGAAAAATTCAGTTAGGGACCCTTGCATAGAGAGGTCTACCTTCCATTTATCGAACATTTGACTCCATAACCTATCCTCAACACTAGGGAGAAGGTCCCATTATAACCATTTTGTTTTATAAGGTAGCTTAGCAGTTCGAGTGAGTAAGGAGGTGAGGGAGTCAGAACCACCGGGGTGGAGTAATGGGTCAGGGAGGGATTGTACATAGGCCCTCATTCCGAGTCGTTCGCTCGTTAATTTTCATCGCATCGCAGTGAAATTCCGCTTAGTACGCATGCGCAATAATCGCACTGCGACTGCGCCAAGTAATTTTACAATGAAGATAGTATTTTTACTCACGGCTTTTTCTTCGCTCCGGCGATCGTAGTGTGATTGACAGGAAATGGGTGTTACTGGGCGGAAACACGGCGTTTTAGGGGCGTGTGGATAAAAACGCTACTGTTTCCGGAAAAAACGCAGGAGTGGCCGGAGAAACGGGGGAGTGTCTGGGCGAACGCTGGGTGTGTTTATGACGTCAAACCAGGAACGACAAGCACTGAACTGATCGCAGATACCGAGTAAGTCTGAAGCTACTCTGAAACTGCTAAGTAGTTTGTAATCGCAATATTGCGAATACATCCGTCGCAATTTTAAGAAGCTAAGATACACTCCCAGTAGGCGTAGGCTTAGCGTGAGCAACTCTGCTAAATTCGCCTTGCGAGCGATCAACTCGGAATGAGGGCCATAATGTCTAACTTGGAGATACATGAAGAATTCCGATCGATGCACACCATACCTGTCCACCAGCCCAGAAAAAGAATACACCAAACCTCCAGGATCAAAAACATCTCTGATGCTACTGATTCCCTTAGTCCGCCACACCTCGAATTTTGCATTCTCCAAGGGAGGGGTAAAACAAGGATTCCCACAGATTGGAATAAAATCAGTAAGGCCAAAATTCCTGTGTAGTGCTTTATTAGTTATTTTCCAAGCAATATAAGCGTCCCAAAATAATAGATTCGTTTTCGCTTGCGAAGGGAGCAGGGTGAGCAGAGTGTGTAACAAGGCCTTCAAGTCATAAGGTGACACTAACGCCTGCTCAATGTGATAATTCGTGTATGTGGTTTTTGCCGTAAGCCAGTCATTTATATATCTGAAAGCCACCGCCGTAGAGAAAGTAAGCAGATCCGGGATCGCAAGGCCCCCCTCCTCCCTCCGCAACTTAAGTTTAGCTAATGCTATTCTTGGTTTTTTATTTGCCCACAGGAATTTTGTGCACATTTTATCATAAACAAGTGCATCCGCTCTGGAGAGTTTAAGGGGCAGTAACTGGAGCGAATAAGAGATCTTTGGGAAAATAATGCTCTTGAGGACCGCCGCGCGGCCTAGCAAAGATAGAGGGAGCGCTGACCATGATTGGAGTTGGGTAGAAATAGCCTGTAGTTTGGGTGTAAAGTTCATCTTATAAAGATACATTAAATCGGGTGGCAAATAAATCCCAAGATACTTCAATTTAGTTTTATTAACAGTAAATTGGGAGAGGAGAGGGAGGGAGGACATATTAAGTGCTGTCTGAGTCAAAGGGAGTAGTTCGGATTTTAAAGTATTCACCTTATAACCAGCAAAGAGGCTGAATTCTCAAATTTTTTCCATTATGGCTGGGATGGAGACTTCAGGGCGGGATATAAAGAGTAACATATCATCCGCAAATAAGCTTATTTTAAGTTCCTGGTCATAAATTGAAATACCTGAGAATGAAGGGAGCCCTTGCAGCGCCAGAGCTAGAGGTTCTACAGCCAGCGCAAATAATAGGGGCGATAATGGGCAACCTTGTCTGGTGCCCCTTCCCAACCGCACGGGATCCGAGAGAAATCCATTACATAGGATACGAGAACTCGAATTGGAGTACAAAGCCCGCAGCACACCGGCTAGGCCCGACGGGAACCCAAACCTCTCCAGAGTGGTATATAAATGATCCCAGCTCACCAGATCAAAGGCCTTTTCGGCATCTAGCGAGAAGAGAAAATGTGGGTCCACATTCCCCGTGTGACCCAGCCAGTGCGCCGCCGCCAGTATCTTGCGAATATTACTAGTGTAATGTCTCCCAGAGATAAATCCTGTTTGGTCGGGGTGGACCACAGAAGGGTGGAGGGGTTTCAGTCTGTCTGCAAGAATCTTGGTAAACAATTTATAGTCTACATTTAAGAGCGAGATCGGTCTATAGGACCCAGGGAGTTGTAACTCCTTGCCTGGTTTAGGTAAGAGACGTATAAAAGCATCATTAAAATATGAGGGAATTTTATGAGATATTAAGATGACATTAAAAAGGGAAGTAAGGGGGGGAAATCAATTTTGCAGAGAGCAATCTGTAATATTCCCCAGAGTAGCCACCCCCCCCGGCGATTTTAAGGGTTTCAGGTGTTTAATGGCCTTCTCAACCTCGGACTCTGTTATGAGTGAGCAGAGACGTTCTGTCAAAGAAGGATCCACCCGGGGTGGAGAAATAGAATCCCAGAATGACTGTTTAGCATTCTCATTTACAGAGGAGGTTTCATAAACAGTAGCGTAAAAATCTGATAGGACTTTCGATATGTCTTTAGATTTAGAAGCCAGAGAGCCATCTGATTGTTTAAGTGGATGAATGAGAGAATTAGAAGTAGATCCTTTCAATAAGTGTGATAACAATTTGCCTGTCTTATTACCAAAACGCTAAAATCTATGAAAGGTAGATTCCGGGCCATAAGTCCAGCATCAGAGTAGGAATCCAGAAACACAGTTCAAAAGCCTAAGTCGACAGGCATTCAGGGCATGACAGCTGAATATATAGATTAGCTCTCTTCTTCTTCCATCCTGTTATTTCCCTCCGATAGGAAACTCTCAGCATCTGCAGGCGTGGAGAAGTCTTTAAAGGAGTTTCCATCAAAGATTCGTAAGCATGCAGGGTACAACAGCGCAAATTTACGACCGGCCGACACCAGTGATGAACATATGGGTGTAAAAGCTTTCCGCAGCCGTGTTAATTCCGGGGGGTAGTCCTGGAACAGTAATAGTTTATTCCCGTCCCACGAGATATCCCCGAGGCGACGAGATGCCGACCACAGCGCTTCCTTATGGAGGAAATTAAGGCACTTAAATAGGACCGCACGCGGTCTAGAGCCGGAGCCCGATGGCCTGGAAGGGCCGGTTCTATGAGCACGTTCTACGACTAAGTCTGCACACACTTCCTGTACATCCAGGTGTTCGGGTAGCGTGTGACGCAGGAATTTGTACAACTCAGGGCCGCAAATGGACTCAGGCAAGCCTATGAGGCGCAGATTACATCTGCGCGAGCGATTCTCAAAGTCATCTTAGTTCGCCCAAACCTGCGTATCAGATTTCTGCAGACTGGCCACAGTGTCTTTTAAATCCGCTACATCCTGAAAATTAGAACCTGCAGTTTGTTCCACATGTGCCAGCCTCTTAGTGAGTTGCTTATATTGGCTTTTTATATCTAGCAATGCTTGTTGTAATGCAGCTGCCTGTGTTTGAGCTTGCTCCTGTAATAAAGGTTGCACTGTCTCCTTAACAGCCCGCATAATATCAGCATAGGATAAGGCAGGATTTAGTGTGGCACTTGGTGCTGTGTCTATGGCAGGAACCTTGCGGGGTTGTTTTTGTACCTGTAGTTCCACGGAATGAGCAATGTCTGGATGTCCAGGATTAGTAGCAGCTGCGGTGGCCATCTTGAATGTGGCAGGTCTGTCCCCGTCCCTTCCCGATTTCTGCTGCTTCTGAGGCATGCTGCCGGCTAGGTACCTCTCCATATAGAGGAGGGGGGACCCCCAGGAGGCTTGAGGGGGTTAGTGGTTGCGGTGGGGTTGCCTAAGGAGGCAATACGCCGGGTATATAAGCGGCGGGCACCGGAGCTTGAGAGGAGCGCGGCTAATCCATGCGCTGCCGGAACCGGAAGTCCTGACACTGTATTTTTATTCTCAGTCCATACCGGACTGCCTATATACAAATGTG
Organism: Pseudophryne corroboree; assembly: GCF_028390025.1. NCBI lineage: Eukaryota > Metazoa > Chordata > Amphibia > Anura > Myobatrachidae > Pseudophryne > Pseudophryne corroboree. The sequence continues at coordinate 296,352,789 of NC_086453.1, read as the reverse complement.
TCGTCAGACACCTGAGTTCAAGGCCCGCTAAATAGCAACCCTAGGAGCGCCAGGGTCCTTGTGATTTATAGCCCTTTTACACCACGTGAAATATCCCGGGATTTTGCTCGGGAGCGCGCAAAATCCCGGGATTGCAGGTGATGTAAAAGTGTCCTTCTTCAAAACCCCAGTTCCATTTTTCCGGGAATCCAACCCAGCTTGCGCGCAGGGTTGTACACGGGTAAGACCCAGGGTAGGAGGCAGTGTAAATAAGTAAGCCAGGTCATCTGACCAAGTACCCATTTACAGATTGGCAGACCTCCCAAACCGCAGTGTCTGAGGGGCGGTGGTTGGGAGGCTGGGGGTCACAGCGCTCACTGTCTATGCAGACAGCAGCCCCGTGCTGGCTTCCATGCAGCACCGAAGACTGGGGACTCAGTGCATGCTGTCTAAGCAGCCCGCATCACTGTATCGGGTGCCCAGCAGGGCTGGAGGCAGGGGGCAGCCCAGCAGCTTCCAGTTTGCTGGGTGGGCTTGCCCTCAGCATGACACAAGGGATCTGCCAGGTTTCCCGGCGCTTGGAGATGACGTCATCTCTAAGTGCTGGCCCTAAAGACACTGCACCCGCGTGCAGTGTAAACTGTGCTGATCTGGGATATTCGCGGATTGGCACTGCAGTGTAAAAAGGGGGGAGTCCCAAGTTTGACCCGACTTGGAACAGTGTTCCAAATCCTGGGTCAGACCCGGGATTTTGGTGTAAAAGTGGTATAAGCTGCAGAAAGCAACCTTTTCAAAGCCAGAGTCTTATTTGCACTGCTAAAAACTATATAGACGGACACAACTACATTGCTAGTGTCCACTGACCACTGGTGTTTGCGGTACTTGTACATCTGTGTGTAACAACGTTACCCGTTTACACTGATCCTTAGCAGAGGTCCTTCCCAGGACCAAACCTGGTAGCTATGTGGGAAGGATTGCCAGGTCACTGCACCTGTTTTTTGTTTTTTTTTGTTTGGGGGGTGGGGGGACCCTTTCCCACTGAGCCATGACCCGGGTTATCACGGAAATAACCCAGGTTTTAGTGGAAAAAGGGTATAACCTACTGCAACATGATCAGTCTACATACCATCTGCAATGCAAGGAGCAGGCTAGTACTTACAGCAAGGACCTTGCAGTAACACAACGTACATGTATGTGGCATAATGTGTATGCAGCACAGAGGATATAGGACTACATTGGCTGGCTGGGCATTCTCGAATAGAAAAGCCACAATCTGTGATCCATGTGCAGTGTACTGTTTTTCTGTGGTTCCGGAGTCCTCCAGACCTGCAGTGATGAGTGCAATCTGCACTGTATGTATCATAAAGTAGGGATGGCCATCGGTACCACCTCTTACAAAGGTTGCCATCGATGGTTAAATTATAAGGAACCATCGATGTATGAAACTATGACATGTCATACCATCAATGGTTTCTGCCATCGAATGCAAGCGCATGCGCAGAAGAGAGAGAGAAAAAAAAGTATCAGTGTTTCCTCTGCACATGCGTGGCGGCTAGAGCTGGACGCTATGTCTCTGGCTCGGTGCTTCTGCTCGGTCTGTCAGTGGAGCAGGGAGGGGCCAGGGAAAGGGCTGCAGCTGGCAGGCGTGGGCTGCTGACTGACAGCGGATTCCAGCCACTGTCGACTCAAAGAGGTGGGCCGCAGCCAGCGGCTCCGCCCCACCTATCCCGGCGCACACACACTTTTACTGCAGTCTAATTATAGTGTAGTCGTGCTGTCGCGACTCGGAGCCAATGGCAGTGCAGAGCTACTGGCTGACAGCTTAGTAGCTCTGCGCCTCTGTGGAAACAAGAAAAAGAAAAGCATCGGGACCACGCTTACCATTGATGGCGGGAAACCATTTGTGTATCCGCCATTAATGTAAAAACTATTTGACATTGGTGTGCGACCATCAATGATTTTGAATCATCGATGGTCAATGACAATCCCTATCATAAAAGGATGTGGGGCGTTAGCGAAGATGGACTTTATTGTGGACTAGCTACCCCTAACACCAGCTCTAGTCATGGCAACATGTGCATCCATCCCCTAGCCGTCAGTAGCAGTAATCATAGGGGGGGATTCAAATGTTTGAAAAGTCAGTTGGGTGTCTATATTTTTTCCTATCTAATAGACAGGAAAAAACAGACACCCAACCGACGTTACAAACATTTGAATCTCCTCCATAGACTGCAGCTGTGGGGCCATAGGACACATCCCCCCGCACCATGTCACCCTCCATACACCTGCGCCCCTGCAGCAGTCTCCTGGGAGCTGAGACCCTGCAGCAGTCTCCTGGGAGCTGAGAAACTACAAGCGGGGGGTGTCTCAATAGCTCCTGCACTCCACGCTTGGGCGCGGTGGCACCTCTAAATGAAACGCCTGGAAGGGCACTATTACAGGGTGTAGCATGCTGCTCTTGCTCTCCGGATGCCTGGGCTGAGGTTGCATTAAGGCTTCTTACACATGATCTGAAATTTAACAAAACTATTGCAGTGATCGCGCTGAGCCGAAAAAAAAAGTGGGACCCCTCACTTTTTAGAATTGGGGTCCTACCTGTCCTTTTCTGGGTCCCATCGGAATTAATATTCTTATTAATTATTCAAATATAAAAACAAGGACTTGATGTGGACACTACTAAAGTGTTGGAAAGGGGAGACAATGCTGCTGGGCTGTGTAGTATACATGACACTTGCACCAAAGCTGTAACTAGACATTTTGTTGCCCCCATAACACATAAAGAATAGACTCTGCGCGACGAAGGCGCGCTGCAAAATGTAGGGGTGTGGCTTCATGGGGAAGGGGTGTGGCCACATAATAGTACCAATTCGCATTACATCACACACATTGCACCAGGTAGAGCACTTATACACAGTGATCGTGGGTGTCAGCGAGGGAAGGGGATGCCCACAGTCATCGCGTATGTCAGTGGGGGTGCCAAGGGGAGGAGTGACAACGACTGACGTAGTCAGAGCCGCATTAAGGCTAGTGGGGGTTCCAGGCAACAAAGGTATGGGGGCCCCCACCAATAAAACTGACTGTGCACACTGTTGCTATCATTAGGGAGAGGGCGAGAGACGGTGTCAGGGAGAGAAAGACAGAGGTACAAGCAAGAGAGGGAGAGAGATAAAGGGTGTCAGAGAGGGAGAGAGACTGAGATAGAGAGGGGGGAGCAAGAGAGAGGAGAGAGTCAGGAAGACAGAGGGAGGGGGTACTAGCAGGAGAGAGTCAGGGAGGGAGACAGAGCGAGAGGGGGGAACAAAAGAGAGGAAAAGAGGATGTCAGGGAGGGAGAGAGAGAGCCTGGAAGACAGAGAGGGGGACCAAGCGAGAGAGAGAGAGAGGGTGTCAGTGAGAGAGAGAGGGTCAGGAAGACAGAGAGGGGAGAGAGGATGTCAGTGAGGGGGCGAGAGAGAGGGAGAGTCAGGAAGACGGGGAGGGAGTCCAAGTGGGGGAGGAGGGGGAGAGTGTGTGTCAGTGAGGGGAAAGAGATGAATAAAGCTGGATAAACAATACCTGTTGGGCTACAGCAGGGGTGGGGAACCTCCGGCCCGCGGGCCGTATAAGGCCCGCGAAGCCATTTGGTCCGGCCCACCAGCTTGTGTCAGTGAGACACGCTGCCGCTCAGTCCGGCGGCAGCGTGTCTCAGCTGTCAGAACAGGGAGGAGAGCGCGGCTGTCGGGTGGGAGCGGCGGCGTGTATGACTTGAAACCAGCCGCCGGTTCGTGAGCCAATCAGAGCTCGCGGACCGGCAGCCAATCAGAAGCCGCGGTTGCCGGTCCGCGAGCTCTGATTGGCTCTCGAACCGGCAACTGGTTTCAAGTCCTACATGCCACCGCCGCCCAACATAGCCGCGCTCTCCTCCGTGTCCCGCCGAAAGCAGCACGGTAAGCAGCGGGGAGGGGGGGCAGGGCATCTGTATACCTGGCACTGTGGGGGGCATCTGTATACCTGGCACTATGAGGGGCGTCTGTATACCTGGCACTGTGGGGGCGTCTGTATACCTGGCACTGTGGGGGCGTCTGTATACCCGGCACTGTGGGGACATCTGTATACCTGGAACTGTGAGGGGCATTTGTATACCTGGCACTGTGGGGGCATCTGTATACCTGGCACTGTGGGGGCAATTGTGGATCTGGCACCGCACTATTGGGGGCATATGTGTATCACGTCCCATTTTAACTGGCCACACCCATTTTTTGGCGCGCACGCCTCCGGCGTGCACACACAGTACCTCTAAGGGGCAGACCTACTGGGGGGCAGGGTAATTTTGTAAGTTGAGAATTTTTGTATGGCCCCCGAAGGATTTTATAAATATCCAAATGGCCCTCGGTAGAAAAAAGGTTCCCCACCCCTGAGCTACAGCAACAGTTGGTCACTGATATGTGCAGGCACTTCATGATGTTAGACTCTGCCCCCTTCCCCATGCACCCGTGAATCGCGGCATTATATCCACGAGGGGGTGGGGCTTACTGTAGAGACGGAGGCAGTCTCCATCTCAAAGACAAAGTCTCTACTTGTGCTGCTGGGACTCATAGCCGGCCAGGGTACAGGGGGGCCGGACCGGGGTCAGTGTTTTCCGGCGTGTAGGGGCCCCCTGGACGACAGCCCAGTCTGCCTTTCCTATAATCCAGCTCTGCATTTAGTGCAGCAGCTCCAGTCCTCCTCCTGCTCCGATCCTGAAGTGATGGCCAGTGACAAGGAGTCCGTCTGAGCCCAGTGTGACACATGTAGGTGGCTGCTCAACTCTAATAACCACCCCCGCAGTACATACACAGCAACCAGCTCTCCCCCCGCACCGCGCATCCACAGTCACCGGCACTCACCTCCCCCCACCACCGCAGCACATACACTGCAACCAGCTGTCCCTCCGCACCGCGCATCCACAGTCACCGGCACTCACCTCCCCCCATCCCCGCAGCACATAAACAGCAACCAGCTCTCCCCCCGCACCGCGCATCCACAGTCACCGTCACTCGCCTCCCCCCATCCCTGCAGCACATACAGTCACCGGCGCTCACACACGAACCTGCCAGCCGCTGGATCCCCCTGAAATACGGCCACAGCAGAGACGCACCGTCTTCGAGACACCATTCCAGGGAGCCGTGCCATCATGCCGGGACCCTGTGAAGCCGCCGCATGTAACCAGGAGGAGTGGTAAGGCTCCACCTTCTCTATTTAAAAGCACAGGATCACTCTGATTTGCTGCTGCGGAGCGCGTCCCCAGTGACCCTCCCATTTTAGATAAGCGAGTCCCCGGACATCACAAGCGGGTAAAATACGCGCTATAGCGCGTTTTTGCGATCACTACCTATTGAATTTCAACCAAACTCAAAAAAAGTAATGAGATTCGATCATTAAGGCTGACGCCTTAATGGACATGTTCCTTGCGCAATACAGATCTGGTATGCCATCACAGCCTGTGGGTAAGTGCAGATTCAGCACTCTCAGAGTGAGATTGCTGTCACTCACACAATGGTGGAGCAGCTAATTCACCGGGGTGTGGTACACTTCACCAGCAGTTGGGAGAAGAATGATCGCAGCATCCCAATGGAGAGTCCTGACGGGGGGTAGGTACAGTAAGTACACTTACCCTCCCCCAATACCAATTCATGCATGAGAGGATATCCATAACCACTCAAGAAGGTATATACAGAAGAACGAGCACAAGAAGACACAGCGCACAAAGTTAACATGTAGCCGAAAAATGAATCACCCTTTGTATTTCTATAACCAAAAGATGTTCTCAGTTTGGTCTCCAAAATCCAGGGATTATATATCTACAAAAGAGAAGAATGCTTCTTTGCACCCACAGAGTCAATTTATAGTTGAGGGTCAGAGAAGAACAAGATATAGGGGGTCATTCCAAGTTGATAGCTTGCTAGCAGTTTTTTGCAGCCGTGCAAACGCATAGTCGCCGCCCACGGGGGAGTGTATTTTCGCTTTGCAGGAGTGTGAACGCCTGTGCAGCAGAACGCCTGCAAACACATTTTGTGCAAAACAAGACCAGCCCTGTAGTTACTTATCCTGTGCGATGATTGCTGCGACGAGTGACACGGTAATGACGTCAGATACCCGCCCAGCAAACGCCCGACCACGCCTGCGTTTTTTCCAAACACTCCCAGAAAACGGTCAGTTGCCACCCAGAAACTCCCACTTCCTGTCAATCTCCTTGCGTTTGGCTGTGCGATTGGAATCATCGCTAGAACCTGTGCATAACCACAAAGGACTTCATACCCATACGACGCGCGTGCGCATTGCGGTGCATACGCATGAGCAGATTATCCATTTTTTTCACTGATCGCTACGCAGCGAACAATGGCAACTAGCGATCAACTCGAAATGACCCCCATAGTGTAGTAATTCTCCTTTGATCTGACTGTAAGATGGAAAATCACACTTACAAAAATGGAGAAAAAGTTAAAGTGGGTGTTAATCATCCATCAAGGCAAAACAGGTATCTTCCTCCCATGTCCACCGTATAATCAGAGAGGGATCTATGGGGAAATGGAACCTCCTTTCAAATAAAACACTCCTCAGTGTATATGGGAATTAAGAGGTAAAGAGCAGCATAGTGCAGTATTTCTTAAAACCATGAAACACTTTATTACATAGATGCACTTACAAAATAAAACATATATATCAGCATGTATCACTCCATTAGTGGCATAACAGCAAACCAGGTAATTTGTCACCTTCCCAGATGGAGCAAATAGGGAAAAGGAGTTGAAGTCTGGAAATTCAGCCCCTAGGTCAGAATCCTTGGCTGCCAACTTGTCACCTGGAGTCCAAAAGACGTCTAGTCCCGCTTAACGCGTTTCAGACCGCTAGGGTCCTTCATCAGAAGCATGAAGGACTGTACACCCATGTCTCTATTTAAACCCTCACTAAGTGAGAACACAGCTGCAGTAAATTACCGCTGGATGGCTTCCGTGTCCTACTGCGCCCGCGCAGCTTGACCGGAAACCGGAAGTCGGACGCCGCTTGCATTGCAGATGGCGAGGAAGCTGGAAGTCATATCGCTTTATTATTACGTCTGCAAATATCCTCCACCCGTCAAAAGATCATGATAAAAGAATTCCAGAGTAGGATAATGTAGTCCTCACAGTAAACAAGGTTCATGTATACATAACATAAAACAAGAAAGTATATATGTATAAATACCATAAAATACCTAATAAAGATACTAATTTTGAGGGGGCTATCATTACTCAAAGCAATAGAAAGAGTGTTCAAAAATAATTGGAACCGCCTAAAACAAGACCCGTTATTAGGCACTAAAATTCCGGAACAACCTGGCACCGGCCCTGAAAGACAAACTTGTTTCTAGTGCCTTGGATGGTGAACTTAGACAAAGCGTGAGAACTAAAGGATTCCACAGATGTGGCATGTGCCTTTTATGTAAAACTCTAAAAGCTACCAGCAGTAATTTAAAAAATTTAGAGGTCAATAATAAACAATACCCAATTAGGGGGTTCATAACATGCACCTCCAGAAACGTTATATACGTTCTGGAGTGTGCTTATGGTCTCCTATATGTGTGAAAGACCTCGAGAGGTCTCAAGGTTCGCCTTGCTGAACATGTATAGTATATTCGCAAGGGCCTTGAGACTGGTGTGGTGGTGTGGTATGGTATGCCGGTGGCCGGGCTCCCGGCGACCAGCATACTATCGCCGGAAGCCCGACCGCCGGCATACCGACAGCGTGGCGAGCGCAAATGAGCCCCTTGCGGGCTTGCTGCGCTCGCCACGCTGTGAGCATGGTGGCGCGCCACTCTATTTATTCTCCCTCCAGGGGGGGTCGTGGACCCCCACGAGGGAGAAAAACTGCCGGTATGCCGGCTGTCGGGATTCCGGCGCCGGTATACTGTGCGCCGGGATCCCGACAGTCGGCAACCTGAAGACCACCCCTTGAGACACATATATACAGTATCAGCACATTTTAAAAAGATGCACAAATGTAAAGAATGTTATACAGGTTGAGTATCCCTTATCCAAAATGCTTGGGACCGAAAGTATTTTGGATATCGGATTTTTCCGTATTTTGGAATAATTGCATACCATAATGAGATATCATGGCGATGGGACTTAAGTCTAAGCACCGAATACATTTATGTTTCATATACACCTTATACACACAGCCTAAAGGTCATTTTAGACAATATTTTTAATAACTTTGTGCATTAAACAAAGTGTGTGTACATTCACACAATTCATTTATGTTTCATATACACCTTATACACACAGCCTGAAGGTCATTTAATACAATATTTTTAATAGCTTTGTGTATTAAACAAAGTTTGTGTACATTGAGCCATCAGAAAATAAAGGTTTCACTATTTCGCTCTTGCTCAAAAAATTCCGTATTTCGGAATATTTGGATATGGGATACTCAACCTGTATTAACAACGTCTGGGGAATACAGATTTTGCCAAAGTGGCAAACTAGAGATATAAAAAAAACGCTGGTCACAGGCCGAAATGAGATGGATCTTTGAATGAAAAACTCTTGTTCCAAAGGGCCTTAACGGCGATTTTGAACTAAAATGTTTTTTTCAACATAATATATTTATGTGAATTGGGTACGTGGCACTTGCGCACTTTATTTCTGTATTCCCTATTATGCACATTTGCACTTTGATGTATGTTAAAAATACTTTTTTCTCCTATTGTTTATAGAGATCCTCTCTCTTAATTCTGTCGACCCTATTCCTGGCCTTATCTAAAATATCAGGCTTATACCCTTTGGATAAGAACCTATCAGTAAGGTCATCTAGTTGTTGGTTACAAATCATGGGCTCTGAACAGTTTCTTTTGATTCGTGAATATTGGCCAAAAAAGTATGCCATCTAACCAATTGTAATGATGGTGACTCGTTCGCTCAATAAAACCATTAGAGTCCGTAGGTTTTCTGAATGTCTTTGTATTGAGCTTGCCCTGCTTGATATATAAATTTAAATCTAAAAAGGATATCTCATCCTTACTGTGAGAAAAGGTTAAATGTATAGATAAACCATTAAGGTTCAAGTCAGCACAAAATTTCAAGATCAGGGTTTTGTGCAATGTCGGTGTTCCTGCGCTGGCACTCGTGTCGGGATTCCAACTGTTAGCATTCCAACCGCATCCACAGATTTATGTGCTCATTGGAATAACAGGAATAAAGTCCATTTGTGCTCTGGAGTAGTCTGAAGAAAACAAATATATAAATGTACAAAAAAAAATTACTTCAGAGCTCAGGGGCAGCTGGAAAACAAGGTATATAAGCGACTGAAACAGAAGAAGGACTCAGCGCTATATCAGAGAATATAGTCTTAGTGCTGGCTCTTAGGTCCTTATTTAGAAAGGAACACAAATGCCTGGGATTTGTATTGTGACACCCACCAGAGGCGCCCGAGATCCAACCATCGGTCACACATCGATCAATGATTGACCTTCTGATTAACCCCAAGGACGCACAGAATGACCATCGGAAGTAAGACGCCTGAGCCATGTTTACTGTGTACAGGATTGCAGTCGCATGCTGTGACAGAGCCGGCCCTAACCAATATGATTGCCCTAGGCAAGATTTTGGCCGGTGCCCCATAGCACCGCCGGTAGTTCTGCAGGAGATGCCTGGCATGAGTCAGCTGGCAGCTCTGCTAACGTCGGGCGCCTTTTGTTTATGAAAATGCATCTTATTTACATTACTTTGTGGCTAGGACGCACAAGCAGCTTCTGCTGATTAAAATGATATGCAGCATGCCTATATTCTGTGTGCGACTGCGGCTGTATCTGCATATGAAATGCTACATTACAGTGACTTCCAGGAATACACTGCAACATAGCATTTCGTATGCAGATACAGCCGCAGTCACACACAGAATATAGGCATGCCACATATCATTTTAATCAAAAGAAGCTGCTGGTGCCCCTAAGCATACAAAATGCCCTAGGCATTTGCCTATGCCTAAGGCCGGCTCTGTGATGTGACATGCCAGTGTAAGTCACTACTCTCCCATAAACCCTCCCTACCAATCAGTTTGCGAATAAATCCTTATTGCGACTGCCACATGCGCAGTGCGACATGTATGCAAAGCAGCAAAACATCGCTCCACTGGCATACAAAACTGGCACTGCGTCCATCTCAGGCACTTACTATGCAGCCCTATGAGAGTCCTCTACCAACCTCTTCTATTGTCCTAAGGTTACACACGATTCTGCTGTAGGCACATGTTGACCATACACTGAACCATAGTTAAGATCTGGGCGATAAATGACATTCTGAATGATTATTGGTCAGTGTATGGGCATAAACGATAATCATGAAAATGTCTGAAAGACGGTTGGATCCTTTAATTTGGTTATACAACCTGAACAATCATCCTAAGTGTCATTTATTATGACTTCCGGTTCCGGCGCCCAAGTGAGGAGAAGCTGATTTCTGCAGCTCTCCTGCACCCTCGGTAACCGGAGCACACAGCGCCTCCCGCTCGCGGCTTTTCTCCACGCCTGGCGCACACCACCTGTGGGAAAATGCTGGGGATTGGATGGAAAGGTTTCTGTCCTCCCCCCATGCCCCCTAAAGCCCAGAGATCGAGGTCTGAAAAACGGCCGGGGGAATCCAAGATGGCCGCCGCACCTAGCTCACAAACGAGTCTGCAGTCTGCTGGCAGCATCAAACAGGCTTCTGCAAAACACATTTCTCCCTCAGGTGAGCCTGACTGTTCCCCTGCCTCTCCAGTTGCTTATGCTGATGTAGTGAGAGCTGTTAGGGATGCCATGGAGCCTATTATGGATGCACATGCTGCTATAATGCAGCAGGCAGTAAAAGATCTAAATTCCCAAATCAAGCAGTTATCTAAGACTGTTCTTACAAATGAACAAAGGCTGGGGGACACTTTCAGGATGTTGGGGATCTTAAGCACAGATATGATGAGCTCCAGAAATCTCACTTCCAGCTGCTGAACAAGGTTGACGATCTTGAAAATAGATAGAGGAGATCGAATCTTTGGGTGCAGGGGCTCCCTGACACACTGAAAGGTCCTGATTTGACTCTTTTTCTACAAACGTCCCTCCTTGATTTGTTGCATATCCAAGATGAATGCACTGGCTTAGTTATCGAGAGAGCCCACAGACTGGGTCCCCCACGTTCTTCACCTAATAGCAGACCATGTGTGGTTATATTTAAATCTCTGAACTTTCTCCACAAGGACGCAATATGGACGGCATCCAGGAGGCATAGGAATTTACAATGGGAGGGAGCTCGTTTGGCCATTTTCCAGGACTACTCCGCGGAGGTTTCCCGGGCACGTCAGGAATTTACTACCCTTTGCTCCCGTTTGGTAAAGGCGAATAAGAAATTTGCTCTGCTCTTCCCTGAAAGACTACGCCTGTTCGATGGAAATTCTTTCCAGGACTTTACAAATCTTGCAGATGCAGAGGCTTATGTTTCTGAGGCATCCAAGGCAGATGACGACTCCTCTCAGGCGGATGACGCCCCGGATGGAGATGGCCGAGTATTGCTCCTGGATTTCTCTGTTTCCTTTTATGTCTGCCAATTTAATTATTGCTGTGGGATTTGCTGCAGGTGTTTTTTCCCAAAAGAGACTTTGGTCTTATACAGCAGGCTGAACCTTTTTGCCTTGTTTCATGTTTTAGAATCTTATTATTCATTTGTTGTCTTTCTGTGGCTATGTAATCTTTCTAGAATGTTTATATATGCTTCGCGGAGATATCTCCCCCTTCTTCTTATGTGAAAGGCTGCGTTTTTCTTTTTCTGTAACATGCTCTGATATTTTCTTGTTATTTTTCCTATGTATATTTTCATTTATTATGTTGCCGACGGTGGGTAAGGGCGTCCCTCTCCCTCATTTTTTCCTCAGGTTTTCATAATTCTGGCTGGCTCATTGGCGGTCTAAGATGGCCTCTGTGCTTGCTTGCTTGAACCGGTTGCTCTCGTTTTTTGTAGTTATGATTGTCCTTAGCAGGACTTTCTTTCACAATGTCAATGTTATATTTTGTGTGTTTTCTATGTTTCTGTCCCTCTTTTCCCCCTTTTCGTCTCCCCCTCCCTTTCTTCTCCTTATGTGTCCACCCCGGTATGTTTTGTATCCATTTTTCGGCGGCTGTAGATATTATGGTTACTGCGCAGGTTTTCAGGTTTTCCCAGTTCATTTGATGCATGGCTAGTTTGAGTGTCGGCACGTGGAATGTGGGAGGGATCAACTTCCCAGCTAAACAGAAAGATTTTGCTCTATCTTCGGAAGGTGGGGATGGATGTTGTTTTCATTCAGGAATCTCACCTTATGCCACTATGGGTTGGTCTGTGGTAGCCTCTTCCTCCTTCTCTTCTAAGGCTAGGGGAGTGATTATTTTAGCACGGCACACAGTCCCTATCTCTGTCCATGCGATTTTAGATGACACTCAGGGTCGGTATGTACTGGCAGATGACACATTGTATGCATCCAGGTTCCTACTTTGTAATATTTATGCTCCCAATCATTACTCTAAGCAATTTTATACGAACATTGTCACTAAACTACTAAGATACTCTGAAATTCCTATAATCCTGGGTGGAGATTTTAATTTATATTCTTCTCCGACCTTGGATAAATCCCCCCCCCCCCCCCCTCACGCTCCCCCCTCGTTACCACGTATTGGTATCCCCTATATTTGCTCGCAGCTGTCCTTAGTGGATGTGTGGCGCGCATGTTACCCATTAGAGAGGGCATTTACATGCCTCTCAGCTGCGCATCACACATTCTCGAGGATTGATTATCTGCTGTTATCTGACTCCTTTTTTTCAAAAGTGGCTGATTCTAAAATTGAGGATATCTGTGTTTCAGACCATGCTTTATGCTGGATGAAATTGATGCTTCTCTCAGAAAAATCCCCTTTTCGCTCCTGGCACTTCCCCTCTCATTTAAGTGGCTCTCTGAAATTCCGCTCCTCATTAGATGCAGCGTGGCTGGATTATCATCCGCATAATGGAGAGATCCTGCGTGATGATCCTGCTCTTTTCTGGCAGGCGTCAAAATCAGTTATTCGGGGGCACATTATGTCCTATAGTAAAAAAAGGGATTTAGATTTAAACTCACAATATTTGGAAGCCCAGGCGGCTCTTACTCACTCTTTTCAGGAATTTAAATCCTCCCCTTTCCCTTCTACTAGGGAACGATACCTTACACAAAACACACTGTTTGATACCCTCCTTTCTCAAATGGAAGCTAAATATTCATTTTCAAGAGACTGTGACATTTACAGATATGGCAATAAGTCTGGCAAACTGTTATCCCGTTTGTTAAAAGGCAGACACCCTAAAGTGGTCATTCACTCTCTGCTCCCCCAAGGTGGGGACAGAGTACCGACCTCTGCCGAGATTGCTGAGGTGCTACAGTCTTTTTATACCAATCTTTGTGCACGTCCTGATATTAACCAGACCCACAAGTCTGGCTTTTGGTCTTCTACTGATCTGTCTCAAATGTCAGAGTCGCATTGTGCCTCTCTTCTTGCACCTATTACCACTGAGGAAGTTTCTGTAGCAATAGCTGGACTTAAGACTGGGAAGACTCCGGGCCCTGACGGTTTCGCCAATGACTACTATAAAATTCTATCTTCTAGATTATGCGAACCTCTGTGTCTTATTTAATTCTTTCATGCAGGGTGCTCCCTTGCCTCAATATTTTAATTCCGCAGTCATAAAGCTTATCCCGAAGCCTGGCCGGGATTCTGAGTCTCCCAGTTCTTATCGTCCGATCTCCCTTCTAAACACGGATTATAAATTGTTCACTTAAATCCTCTCGAATAGACTCAAATTCATAGTTCCTGATATAGTTCATACAGACCAGACTGGATTTGTTTGGGGTCGGCAATCGGTGAGCAATATACGAAAGGTCTTGACTGTTATGCAGGCCTTTCAGCTTTCCAAACCCACTGACACTAATGTATTATTGTCACTTGATGCCGAAAAGGCGTTCGACCTGGTCACCTGGGACCATCTGTATGAAACGCTTCACCGCTTTGGTGCACCTGAGGACTTTGTCTCTCTTATTTCCCGATTATATGAATCTCCCTCCACTCAAGTATTGGGGAATGGTATCCTCTCTTCCCCTTTTCTTATCCAGAGTGGCACACGACAGGGCTGCCCCTTGTCACCTTTCCCTGAGAAATTCTCCCAGATTTACAGGCATAAAAATAATGGACACCATGGTAAAATTATCACTGTATGCTGACGACATGCTTTTATTTATTTCTCATCCTGATACGTCCATCCCTGCGATTGTCTCCCTGATTGAACAATTTGGTTCCTTTGCGAGATACAAAATTAATATATCTAAATCCGAGCTTCTCCTCCTTTCTTGAGACTCTTCCCTTTTTCCATTACACCCGGTCCTGTCCCGATTTCCAGTGGCTCGAGATAGTCTTAGATATTTAGGGGTTCAGATCCCTACATCCCGTCCGAATCTATATGCGGTTCATTTTGGTCCTATTTTGTCCAAGGTGTCTAAAATCCTTACAGACTGGGCGTCTCTGCCCTTGTCTCTTATGGGTCGTGCAGAAGTTATTAAATCTGTTGTTTTTCCCAAGATTGCTTATTTTCTTCTTATGCTCCCTATTGCCCTTGTCGAGAAAGATGTCCTTTTTCTTAAACAGTGTTTCACTAGATTTCTATGAGCGGGTAAACGACCAAGAGTCCCCTACGCTAGGTTGTAGCTATTACGTGAAGAGGGAGGTTTGGGAATCCTGGATCCTGTTCTATTTAGTAGAGCAGCGATGTATCGGTATATCACAGACTGGCTTTGGGGCAGATCAGTATTTACGAACTTGCCACTTGAACTGGCCGTATTCCATCCTTTCTCCCCTGCTGCACGCTTACACACCCCAAAATCCCGACTCCCATCTGAGATAAAACACAATATTTTATTTTGGCATACATATCGAGCATGGCAGGCCACTCACACTAAAGCTCAGAGAAAACCTGACACCTCTCTTCACACTATGTTTTGGGGTAACCCATGTTTCCTTCCTGGCCTTGATAACGCACATTTTTTGAGTTGGAGAGAAAAGGGGATCGCAGCTATTACATATACGACCCAGGAGGCAACGCAGTGCTTTCTTTCTCTGATATCCAGTTAAAATTTGGTATTTCCCACCGGGAATTTTTTATGTACTTGCAGGCTAGACACTTCGCTCAATCCCAGTCTCACCCAATGATTTCTGAGGCTACCACAGACCCGCTGCGCACCTTAATGGTGCTCACTAAAGATTGCCCTTACCATCTTAGTTACTTCAGAACCACCTTTAGGGTCTCATATAGAGACCAGCTCTGGGATTCGGCATTGTCTTCATGGTCCAGAGATATCTCCAATATGGGATCGTGCGCTGAATTGTTAGATAAAATTTTACCCACTTTTAGGTTCTTATACTCTGCCTCTTTGCAAGAGGTTCACTTGAAGACTGTCCAAAGGGCATATATAGCGCCTAATCAGAGGGCACACATGGTCCCCGACGACACTGGCTGCTGCATCAAATGTACTGCGCATAGTGCCACCTTGTACCACAATACGTGGTCTTGCCGGAAAATATCTAAGTTTTGGTACAAGGTGGTTGCTTAACTTGCTTATCTCAACACAGTATTTAACTTACGGTTAATAAAACAACGGGGATACATTAAAGACACAACTCAAGTTATTAACATCTCAAGTGACATCCAGTGGGAGGATGATTTTCTGCTAGCTACATGTGATATAAAAGCATTATATACGTGCATTGACCATAGTATTGGATGTACCTTTGTTGGAAGAGGAACAATATCTGAAATCAAAACAAATTACGTTTTTCTAATGGAATCAATAGAATTTATTTTACATCATAATTTTTTCTGGTTCAATGGGACATTCTATGTCCAGCGTAGGGGTACGGCGATCGGAACCAAATTCGCCCCCTCTTATGCGAATCTCTTTTTAGCGGAATGGGAGAATGAGTATATCTGGAAGAATCCAATCCAAGGAAAACAACAAATTTTATGGGCAAGGTACATAGATGACATCATTATGGTCTGGAAAGGGGAAGAAAGCGAATTGGAACACTATTTCCGAAATAAACAACAACGATGTGAATTTAGAGTTCACTAGCAACATCAGCAAGAATTCTGTGAACTTCCTTGATTTAACCATTTTCCTTGAGAATAACTGAATAGAAACCAAAACATACTGTAAACCTACAGATAGCAATAACTACCTCCACGCAAGAAGCAACCATCACAAGGCATGGATAAAGAACAAAGAAGGAATATAATGAAGTACTACTAAAGGAAACGAAGGAGAGAGTACAGGGATTGGACAGAAAGGATCTTTTGAGATACCATTCTAAAGCAATACCCCAAAAACAGGATGTCCTTTTTATTTAGGATTATTCAAGTCAAAGTACCATCTTGGAACAGAGTATTAAAAAACACTGGCACATTTTAATGTCAGATGAATGCTTACGGAACATACTTCCAGAAGCTCCACGTATAGTATATAGGAGAGCACCAACAATTAGAACCACTTTGGTTAAGAACCATCAAACTATAGTTGGATTGAATGACAAAAGTAAGGCTGTAGGTTTCTCAAGATGTGGGACCTGTACGGCATGCAAAAAAAAACAAGAAACAATTCAATTAAACTAATGGACGAGTTGCAATCGTATTCTAATAAGAGAAGATTCAAAATTAGAGAACGAATTAGCTGCCAAACTACGGGAGTAGTGTATCTTGTCAAAGTCAGAAAAATATCTCTATGCACACTACCATATTTGCACCTCACACAGGTCCGTGCTGCGCATGCGTACGCTCTCCCGTACGTGCGCATACTCACAGTCGCGGGCACCCGCAGGCGCATGGTATGCGTATTTACGGTAGAGTTTATGTGGTTGTAGCGTGCGACTCAATCGTTACATATTTTCAGTAATAATGTATTTAGTAGATCATGGTCCCTTTGATAGATTCTGAAAGTTTGGTTAATATAGAATGTTTATGAACAGAGGAATCCCTCTTTGTTTGATACGAAGGGTCAGACAGGAGTAATACAGTGGTGTTTAGTATCCATCGGAAGAATATTTAATTAGAAATATTCCGGTGTTGGTTTGAAGCAGATCAATCGCTCGTGCGAATAGTTATGGACATAAGAAGTTTATGAACATTTACTTTATTTGCACTTTATTACCCATGCGGCGGGAAACCCAGTTTCCCTCCCACCTGAGCAGTTGGAAATCGTCACAGCCCACCTGTATGAATTAACCTATGACCTTTTGTTATAATGCGAAGCCGAATTCCTGTGTCCAATGGACGATCAGATTGTAGGGACCATTAGATTGCATTGTGTGTGGGGCATAAATAGGCAGGCCGACCACATCCAGCACTCACTCTTCAACGGTTCTCATTGCTGAGAATCGGGTGCTGGATGTCCAGGCGCATGCGATCGTTTCCCCTTGTGCGTAAGTTTTTCTCCGTAATCATTGTCTTACTGTGAGCCATTTCTCTCATCTCTATCTCTCTCTCTCTCTACTCTTTCTCTCGTATTTTCCCTTGATTAGATTGTATTGTATTGTGTTTATAGTGTAGTTATTTGGTTAGGAAGTCTCTGTTATATTGTAGTGTATTATTTGTACTGTGATTCTTTTTTTACAAGTATATTAGTTATAATACATTTAATAGGCTTTGGACCCTAAACAAGTATCTGTGTATTTTCTCATAGTGTTAAGAATTCTCTGAGCGTCGGTGACGCTCAAACAGCTTTGTAGTTAATCAGGTTACACAAGGTTGCACTTACACTTTGTCTCTACATTAAGGTTTACTGTGTATTTCATTGTTAAGGGTATAGATATAAAGGTTTTGCGTTGTGAGCGTCTGCGCCGCTGGTGATCTCCTCGTGGTCTCGAGCGTCCGCTACGCCATAGCGAATCATTACGTTAGTCATAGCCAACAGAGTGCTTGTCTGTGATCTCTGGGCCGTGAGCGAACGTGACGCTTGAGCGTCTCGCCTACGGCTGAGCGATCGTTACGCAACTTGCGTACCCTTACGGTACTTCTTAAGTAAACAGCGTACAGTGTTCTTAGACCTCATAAAGGGTTGTATATACGATAAATATTTAGCTTTATCAATTGGCGGCTCGTCCTGTCCTTCACATATCTGCACTAGGTAGATCAGCAGACATTATCCCTCAGCAAAGGGCGGGAGGTTGTCTCGTAGTGCTGACGGGATAAGCGTCTGCTTCGCTTAGATAACGAGTGCTGAAGGAATCCGGGAACCGGAGGTAAGAACAAAACGCTTGTGTTTTTTTTTTTTAAAACTGTTTATTTTTCTTCTGTCTTGCGTATATACGCACGCATACATATATATATCTGCATTTCTTTTCCATCTGTGTATTTCATTTGTCGTATATCACCATCCTGTCTGCCAGTTTTATAGTTGATAGAAAAGTGCTAAAAGAGACTGTTATTTCATAGTTTAAGAATAGAGGTAATAGTTAAAAGTGTAGACAAACACACAGGTTTGCCTGGGAGATAAGGCAAAGCCAGTGGGGTACGCGGTAGATGATCAGGGATCGTTTACATTGATAAAAGTATATTGTGTTACGGTGGATCTTTGTTTTGCGTACACGTGTCTCTAACAAAGACTAGCGTACGCAATCCAAAGGCCAACGCACGCAGCGTTCATTACGCAACGTAGCGTCCGGTTACGCCCACGTTGCTCAAGTCACGATAAGTTGATTTTTAACGCAATGTGATAAGTAACGCAAAGCGGTAAATAGCGCAACAGGCGGTAAATAACGCAAGTCTATTTTTGGAAATCCAAAAATTTAAATTAACAGATCCTGCTCCTAATTGGTAACACAGCTGGGCTAAAGAAAATTTTATGCGCAGAAATAGAAATAGAAACAAAAGTGTACATGTGATGAGTGAGTGTTTTTACAATTTTTAAAGGTTGAACCACAAGAAAAGTCGAGTACTCGTGAGGTACATGCGTGTAAGTGACGTGCACGGTGGCTAGGGAGGCATCTCTGGTTAAATACAATTTTGAGCATTAGAGTATAGCGGACCAGGAGGTCATACTGTAACAAGACCAGGAGGTCATACTGTAACAAGACCAGGAGGTCATAACAGACCAGGAGGTCCAGGTACAGCCGACAAGGAAGTCCGCTATACAGTTCACAGGCACAACACCGAAAAGGGTTGGTGCAACACCCATATAGGCCATATAAGCTCTGGCTGAAGGAATTCGCAGTCGTAAGTTTCGATTCCATTGGTCTTTCCGTACATAAGCTTAGTTGTTTGTGTACTGAACGACTGGACCGCACGTAAGTGTGTGCAGTAGTTAGTAATCTGACCTAATACCATTAGAGTAAAGGGGTCACAAACGCTATCTGTACACTCTAATGTGATTTGTGTAATTTTTTTTATTTTAAGGGAAGTTCGCTGCTCACTCAGGAACTATCCAGCAACCAATAGTTACTGGAAAGAGTAAGTGTTCTTCGGATAACCCTCACAGGTTCCAGTAAATAGAGGTTCAGGTCGCAGGGGCCCTAGGTCGAGTACGCCAGCACCATATCGGTGTGATCAGGTCGTATAGGTCGGCGTGGGCGAGTGAGTGGGGTACTCGGTAAACCGCCACCGTCAGCCTATTGTTGGCATTTGGTTTTTCGTAAAGGGTTGGCTAAATAAAGCAACACTTTCGAACTATGGGGGCCACTTGTTCAGGTAGGGGGCGATCAACCTCGGTTCGGGTTGATTCAGTGGTCCGGCCAATTGGGTCGGCCAGGTATATCATGTGTGAGAAATATGGAAGTCACACAGAAACTTTATGTGATGAATGGGAGAGAATGACTGTGCATGACGGGGAGAAATTCCCAAGAATAGGGAGCTTCAGCTCAGAAGTGTTACAAAATTTAAGGAGGAGGATATGTCTCATAAAATCAACAAAGAGACGAATTCAGCATTATGATTATTTACAGTTGTGGCAACAGGAAGGTGAGATACAGAGAGGTTTGGCTCAGGCGGCGGGATCTGGCACTAACAGAAAACTAATTGCCACGGCCCCGCCGCCACCATATATATCAGGAGAGAAGTTGATTACGGAGAAAGACGCACTAAGGTGTAACACAAAATCACTTAGTAACTGTGTAAATGTTAATGATAATGTTAACCCATTAACCCATGCAAGTATTAACCCGTGCAAGTTGTACCCTGTTTTGAACTTTCCTCAGGAGTGTGATCAAGAGGACGAATCGGCAACGATTTCAGCACTCTCTCTAGCAGCCACCATAGCAGAGACCACAGTAGGCACAGCTCCACCCACGAGATTAGTAAAGGTCCCTAGCGGAGGGATAGGTGAGGTCGTATCAACTGGTAAGTACGGCACCATGCATTATGCTGAAACTATTTCACCACAGCCTGTAGAATCTACACAGAATGAGGTTGTTAGAATTACACCTGTTAGAGTAATAGCAGTGCCAAATGGGAAAACAGACGCATCAGGAGCCACTCCCATTAGGAACATCGCCATGTACACTCCATTTTCCCGAATGGAATTAAGGACCATAGTGTCTGAATTTCCTGACCCTAGAAAAGACTTAGTTGCCAGTCAAAAATACATCAGAGACTTAGGTAACACTGTAGAGCCCAACAATAAAGACTGGCAGATATTGCTGAGAGCATGTTTACCCTCAAATGTCGACGCAACTCAATTTTTAGCTGATTGCGGACTAGATCATGATGTACCTCTTACAGATGTGTACAACCAAGATAATGTGAAAAGAATAAACTTGCAGCTAAAAGAGTATTTCCCAGCAGTAGCTAAATGGAATAAGATATTCTCCATTAAACAGAAGGAGTCAGAGACAGCTGCAGAGTATTTTCACAGAGCATTATTAGAAATGGCAAAATACACAGGTATAGAGGACATTAAAACAGACACAAACCATCGGGAAGTAGCAGTATCGGTACTGATGGATGGTTTAAAAGAGTCATTGAAGACTAGGGTACAGACCACGCAACCTTGTTGGCGAGGTCTGTCTGTGGCTACTTTGAGAGAGGCTGCTATTGATCACGACAGAAACATCACCAGACACAGGGAACAACAAGGTGACAAATTAATGTCAGTAAGTATACAGGCTCTGACCACAAGGCAGCCTTTGTTTGTATCACCAAATCCTGTGGGTAAGTCAAGTATGGTTACTTGTTATTCTTGTCACAAACAGGGACACATGGCACGAGATTGTAGATTAAAGAATCCACGAAACTCATACCAAACCCCTAGACAACGACACGACACACGACATTGGGAGCAAGGTCCGCAGAAACGGAATTATGAGCCACATACAGGGGAAACAAAAAGATATCCCCCAAATAGAGACTGGCATGCCTCTGGTAGTTCCCAACTATCTCCCTCACAAGTAGTTGCTGCCAGCGGGATTCAGGGAGGTCACCATACCCAATAGGGGTGTGGCCATACCTGTAATCTGCAGCCAGTAAAATTAATTGCCAACCTTGAAAGTGAACCCGAGGTCGCAATCAATGTAGCTGGTAAAACTTTAAACTTTCTTGTAGACACAGGGGCGGCCAAGTCAGTGATAAATTCGACAGTGGGCATGAGAACCACTGGTAGGACAATTCCAGCCATGGGAGTAACAGGAGTAGTCCAGCACTACCCTGTTAGCAAACCAGCCGAGATTACAATAGGGCCTTTGCATACCAAGCATTCCTTTTTGCTGGCTGCATCGGCACCAACCAATCTCCTGGGAAGAGACTTACTGTGTAAAATGGGGTGCGTCATTTATTGTACTCCTGAAGGTGTATTCTTGGACATACCTGAGAAACACGCTCAGGAAGTGCGAGACATGTTAGACTCCCCATCAAAATTAATGTCACATACCATTATGACAAATAGGAATCCATCCCAAATAGAAGAGATGACATCTCAGATACCAGAGTCACTTTGGACAAAAGACGGACAGGACACTGGATTAATGGCAAACGTAGCTCCAGTAGTGGTACAAGTAAAAGATGGTAGGATAGCTCCAAAAATCCCACAATATCCTCTGAAGCCAGAGGTGGAGTTAGGAGTTTACCCAGTAATAGAGCGCTTGCTACAACAGGGCATTCTAGTAAGAACGTCCAGCACTGCCAATAGTCCCATCTTCCCTGTTAAGAAGAGTGGGGGGAGGGGTTACAGGCTAGTGCAGGATCTAAGGGGGATTAACAAAATAGTTGAGAGTCAGTTCCCCGTAGTGCCAAATCCAGCTGTCATCCTAATGCAAATCCCTCCCACTGCCAAATTTTTCACTGTTATTGACCTCTGCTCCGCTTTCTTTTCGGTACCTCTGCACCCTGACAGCCAATATTTGTTTGCATTCACATACAGAGGAGTCCAATACACGTGGACTCGATTGCCCCAAGGTTTCATAGATAGTCCAAGTATATTTTCTCAGGCTTTGCATGATTGTTTACAGTCTTTCCAACCAGACAGTGGATCAGTATTGATACAGTATGTGGACGATTTATTACTGTGTTCAGATTCACTGGAAGCATCTCTGAAGGATACGAAACAGCTCCTGTTTCATCTTTCAGACACCGGACACAAGGTGTCCAAAGACAAGTTGCAATTATGCCAAACTAGGGTAAAATATTTGGGACACTGTCTAACACAAGGACTGAGACACCTGACCGCTGATAGAATCCAAGCAATTAGAGACATGACTCTACCACAAACCCAGCAACAGATCAGAACGTTTTTAGGAATGTGTGGGTATTGCCGTAATTGGATCCCAGGGTTTTCCATATTGGCGCTACCTTTGCAGGAAATGGTCTCGTCAAACAAACCTGATAGGATTTTGCATACAGACGAATCCGAAACAGCATTTGAGAGACTCAAACAGTGCCTAACGCAGGCGCCAGCGCTAGGTATGCCAGACTATGGGAAACCCTTTGAACTATACGGAACAGAAAGTGCTGGTTGCGCAGCAGGTGTACTAACCCAAAAACACGGTGATGCCAGCAGGCCAGTTGCATACTACAGCGCTCAGCTAGACACGGTAGCGCGATCCCTCCCCACATGCTTGCGAAGCGTTGCTGCGATAGCATTGCTAGTGACAAAAAGCGAAGACGTCGTGCTAGGCCACAACCTCACAATCCATACGCCACATGCAGTATCAGCCTTATTGAATTCTGCCCAAACCAGACACGTCTCATCAGCGAGGTTTACAAGATGGGAATTGGCACTAATGGCCCCCGTAAACATCACCATAAGGAGATGCAGTGCATTAAATCCTGCAACATATCTCCCAGGTGTGCCTGGTCAGGCACAAAGGGTGGAAGGTGAGAGTGCTGGGGAAGGAGGATTCAATACAAAGGAAGATACACATGATTGTATGGAATATTTGACCCAAAATTTTACCGCAAGGCCTGACATCAGTGACAACCCACTGGAAGATGCAGAACTCACGTTCTACACGGACGGTAGTTGTCACAGACAGTCAGACTCGGGAGACTTGTGTACTGGATACGCAGTCGTATATGACCAAGACACCATAGAAGCGGAACCGCTAGGCCCACCTCACTCAGCCCAGGTTGCTGAACTGGTCGCCCTAACCAGAGCATGTGAATTGGCTAAGGGTAAGTCAGCCAATATCTACACCGATTCTAGATACGCATTCGGGGTAGTCCATGATTTCGGAGCCCTATGGCGCCTCAGAAATTTCATGACGGCAGCCGGTACACCGGTAGCGCATGCAGCTCACATAAAAAGGCTTCTAACAGCGATACAGGAACCCGACAGAGTGGCTGTTATCAAATGTAAAGCACATACATATAGTCAAGACCCGGTATCACTTGGTAACAGCCGAGCAGACGAAGCTGCTAAGTTAGCAGCTGCTACCCCCATACAGACAGACACCACACAATTGATGGTATTTAATACCATTAACACACAGAAGTTGTGTGAAATGCAAAATTTGTGTTCCACACAGGAAAAGGCAGTCTGGAAGGCAAAGGGATGTAGCCAAGAGTCCTCAGGACTCTGGACGGATGGACATGGTAAACCAGTGGCCCCCAGAGCATATCTTCCATGTCTGGCTGAAGCAGCTCACGGGCTGACTCATCTAGGCAAGGAAGGGATGTGCAAATTGGTAAGAGCCTATTGGTGCGCCCCAGGATTCTCCTCTCATGCGAGTAAAAGAGCAATGTCATGCCTTACCTGTCTGAGAAAGAATATTGGAAAGGCAATACCTACAGAACCATCCCATATCCCACCTGCCGGCGGCCCTTTTCAGGTAATACAAATTGACTTCATTCAATTACCCCCTTGTCGGAATTTGAAATATGTACTTGTTTGTATAGATGTTTTCTCGAATTGGGTCGAAGCATTTCCTGCAGCTACAAATACCGCTATGTTTACAGCTAAGAAAATTGTGCAGGAATTTGTATGTAGATATGGTATCCCTAGAATAATCGAAAGTGATAGGGGTACCCATTTTACAGGTGATGTCTTTCAAGGAATGTGTAAGTTGATGGGAATTGATAGCAAGCTGCACACTCCGTACCGTCCACAGGCGAGTGCGAAGGTCGAAAGAGTGAACAGCACTATTAAAAATAAATTGAGTAAAGTGATGGCAGAGACAGGATTGACATGGCCAGAAGCTTTACCCATTGTATTGTACAGTATCAGAACCACTCCCAGGTCCCCTCTTAATCTATCCCCTTTTGAAATCTTGTTTGGTCGACAGCCGCATGTCATGATTAACCCTCAGGATGATTTGAAATGTAACAATGAAGTGACTGTAAAGTATTTGATTAACATGAGTAAACAGTTAAGGAATCAAAATGATAATCTGAAGTTGGTGATTCCTGATCTACCTGATAGTAATTGTCATGACATTGAACCTGGGGATTATGTAATGATACGAAATTTTCTACGCTCAGGTTGCCTTATTGACAGATGGGAAGGACCATACCAGGTCTTATTGACTAGCACTACAGCATTGAAGGTTGCTGAGAGAGAGACTTGGGTCCATTCATCCCACTGCAAGAAGGTTGCTGATCCAGAGAAGTCCCGTGATAAGGAACAGACGGTAGAGGTTGTATCACTGGAGTGTCTGTTCCAGGAGGACTGAGGCGGCACCTGAGCCTTGAAGACCGAGAGCTGTTGTCGACTCCCCACTCCCTTTTATTGTTTTTCTCCACTTCCCATCCCCTCTCCCTCAAATGTATTTTTCCTCCTTCTCATTCTTCTTCATCTCCTCCTCAAAGATGGACTTGCCCCAAGAGACTGTGATCCGGATTTTCCTGTTGACCATGATGTTAACCAGAGCAGTCTGTTCCGGCGAGAGTACCATGGAGGTCGATAGAGGTTCTGGAATGGGTTCTGATGATAAAGATGGAGGCGTAGTTTTCCAAGATCAACCTAACCAACAAGCAAAGGCGAGTATCAGAAAACGATCCGATAGCATTGATCATAGAAGAAATTGTGACGGATTGTTAGCTGAAGAAAACTGTATCTGTAGGCTCTGTAACAATGTCATTGAGGATGGGTGCATAAAGAAATGCCAATCCAGTTTTAATATCCATATGGACCGGCATCCATTGAGTGACTATCACTCCTTAGTGGGTAACGTATTAAACGAAACAGATTGTTGGGTATGCTCCCAAGTACCTCAGGGTCATAGCAAATCAGGGCTAGTACCATTTCCTTTAACGATAGGGGAGGTATTTGAGTTAAATGGTGGGAGACCGGTGGACCGGAGGTTTAATATCTCCAGCCCTCCTAGTTTGAAGCTCCACCAATACCACGTGGATAGGTCCCTATTATGTTTCAACATCTCCAATCCCAGAAAGCCGGGAAATTGGGAAGTGTCATGGAGTAACCACACCATGACCTTTTCACATAGAGCAGATAGAATGCCTACAGATACAGAGCTTGTACGCCACATAGCCAGTAGAGGAAAATCTTTCCGGTATAGATACACCTTAGGAAATAGGATTACTAGAGTTGGAGAAGTATCACCAGGATACTGTGCACATATCGTACAACCTGATACGTGCATTAAGCAGATGGAAGAATTAGGGCTAGGAGATTTCACCTGGAAGGTGTGTAATATGGTAATGTCTTTCTCCGTCCCATATGTTCTCCCCGATGATGCATATTTCATATGCGGGAGAAAGGCGTACAAGTGGCTTGCCCCAAACTCTGAAGGATTGTGTTATATTGGAAAAGTATTGCCTGAAGTGATGACTGTAACACATGACAAAATGAAAGACATACACCGTGGTGCCCAAGCTCCTTATACTCACACTCATTACGAGCACCGAGTTAAAAGACAACTGTCAGAAAGGTTAGAGCATCCGGCCTCTGATCTGATCCATGAATCCACCGGGATTCAGGTTCTGGTGGCGTTAGATTTCACTCGCACCGCTCGAGGAGTGATGAATTATAGATACATTTCCGCACTCGACAATTTGTTAGATAATATCACTGAAATGTATGATGACACGTTTAGATACACTGGAAGAGAACTTCAAGCTTATAAAACAGAACTGGTACAGCATAGAATGATTCTTAATTACCTCACAGCAGTGACAGGCGGATATTGTGTTACATTGGCAACACAGTACGGCGTGAAGTGTTGCACGTATATCACGAATAGCACCGAGGATCCGGTAGAGGTCATAGACCAAAAGATGGACGATATTCTCCAATTAAAGTGGGAATTTCGCCGAAAACACAATCTCACTCTTGCTGCTGTAGGTAATGAGCTGACTGGTTGGGTGTCATGGTTGAACCCGCGAAATTGGTTCTCCGGTTTGGGAGACTGGGCTCAAGGAGTCATAATGGATGTTGGAAAGTTTCTCCTATGTATTTTAGGTGTTGTTATATCTATTGGATTGATATTTAGATGCGGGCAGGCTTTAATGAGGTGCAAACAAAGTACAAGAGTGATGAGTTTGAGGAGTGAGGAAACTGTAATTAACCTGGATTTGATTTACGACCCAATGATAGAAACAATGATGTGATGAAAATGCGATTTCTACGGTCCGTTTCTTTCACCTGTTTTTCTGGTTTTTCTCCAAGATAACAAGACCCCCCTTGGACGAGGAAGTTGATGAGACGCTATACAGACAACGGATAAACCAAAGACGAAGTTTTGACCACTTGAGATATGGACACTTGATGAACTTTGCCATGGATCCCCAGTTTCCCTAGAATTCTTAAAATTACGCTAGCCCAACATTTTTTTGTAAATCTAATGGCATTGACAAAGCTTATTGCTCACGCTTAATGAGCAAAACAGCGCAAAGAAGACGACTTTCAACTGATACCGAACAAAACTTCGACGACAGATGTACATTTACCTGACATAGAATATCATTGCATTTTCCATAAGTGTTCTTCATCTTCATCTCTACAACCCTCAGGTAATAACACACATAGTATAGGGAATACAGGCACAGATATCAGCAATCACATATCCCCCCATTCATGTATCATCAACTAAAATGTGCTCCCCATTTTGTTCAAAATCCGAAAAGAGCTCGGTAAAGTTTGACAGCCCATCCACAGACCTGTACCACAGGATAAGAAGGAATTCAAATGTATACTTCGCAATACCTCGAAGCTTGATTTACAACACGTACGGCACGATGATACATGACCCCCCCCAAACATGGACTTATACACACATGCTTCTGCTATCACACTAGGTCATACCCTCTTCACACCTACTCCTCTCTCCTCCCTCACCCAACCATGGAAATGAATTAACCCCTGACATATATTTTTCTCCTTTTGAAATGTTTTCAGGAAGTGGCAGTTATTATTGACTGCCAAAGGGTGGACTGTCAAAGTCAGAAAAATATCTCTATGCACACTACCATATTTGCACCTCACACAGGTCCGTGCTGCGCATGCGTACGCTCTCCCGTACGTGCGCATACTCACAGTCGCGGGCACCCGCAGGCGCATGGTATGCGTATTTACGGTAGAGTTTATGTGGTTGTAGCGTGCGACTCAATCGTTACATATTTTCAGTAATAATGTATTTTGTAGATCATGGTCCCTTTGATAGATTCTGAAAGTTTGGTTAATATAGAATGTTTATGAACAGAGGAATCCCTCTTTGTTTGATACGAAGGGTCAGACAGGAGTAATACAGTGGTGTTTAGTATCCATCGGAAGAATATTTAATTAGAAATATTCCGGTGTTGGTTTGAAGCAGATCAATCGCTCGTGCGAATAGTTATGGACATAAGAAGTTTATGAACATTTACTTTATTTGCACTTTATTACCCATGCGGCGGGAAACCCAGTTTCCCTCCCACCTGAGCAGTTGGAAATCGTCACAGCCCACCTGTATGAATTAACCTATGACCTTTTGTTATAATGCGAAGCCGAATTCCTGTGTCCAATGGACGATCAGATTGTAGGGACCATTAGATTGCATTGTGTGTGGGGCATAAATAGGCAGGCCGACCACATCCAGCACTCACTCTTCAACGGTTCTCATTGCTGAGAATCGGGTGCTGGATGTCCAGGCGCATGCGATCGTTTCCCCTTGTGCGTAAGTTTTTCTCCGTAATCATTGTCTTACTGTGAGCCATTTCTCTCATCTCTATCTCTCTCTCTCTCTACTCTTTCTCTCGTATTTTCCCTTGATTAGATTGTATTGTATTGTGTTTATAGTGTAGTTATTTGGTTAGGAAGTCTCTGTTATATTGTAGTGTATTATTTGTACTGTGATTCTTTTTTTACAAGTATATTAGTTATAATACATTTAATAGGCTTTGGACCCTAAACAAGTATCTGTGTATTTTCTCATAGTGTTAAGAATTCTCTGAGCGTCGGTGACGCTCAAACAGCTTTGTAGTTAATCAGGTTACACAAGGTTGCACTTACACTTTGTCTCTACATTAAGGTTTACTGTGTATTTCATTGTTAAGGGTATAGATATAAAGGTTTTGCGTTGTGAGCGTCTGCGCCGCTGGTGATCTCCTCGTGGTCTTGAGCGTCCGCTACGCCATAGCGAATCATTACGTTAGTCATAGCCAACAGAGTGCTTGTCTGTGATCTCTGGGCCGTGAGCGAACGTGACGCTTGAGCGTCTCGCCTACGGCTGAGCGATCGTTACGCAACTTGCGTACCCTTACGGTACTTCTTAAGTAAACAGCGTACAGTGTTCTTAGACCTCATAAAGGGTTGTATATACGATAAATATTTAGCTTTATCAATCTGCTATACTGTCCATGCGGATTACAGTACATAGGGAAGACTAAACGGAAATTACACGTTAGGGTGCAAGAACATTTGTGCAATATAAAAAATAGGAAAAAAGATCACAGTATCCCACTCCATTTTCAAGAACATCATGATGGAAACCAACACGTACTCCAGTTTATTGGAATAAAGAAGATAACTGTACCCTGGAGGGGAGGAAATCTACACGATTTGCTAATAAAGGAGGAAACTAAGTATATATAGGAGGAAACTAAGTATATATATGAAATGGGCACTCTTGCCCCAAAAGGACTCAATATTGATTTTGAGTTAAAACCCTTTCTAGTATGAACATCTATTTTGCATCCTGGTCCTCCTTTGTGTGTGTCTCTCTCATCAGATAGCACGGGAATATTATTTCAATATATACATATATACACTCATAAATCCCTATAATCATATTTTCCACAAAAGGGGAGTATATTGAATATCAAATATATCCATCATCAAATTTTATTAATCAGCTTATTGGTATATTCCTCCATTAAATTATATATTGTGGTTAATGTTATGTGTATATCAGTGACGTGCGGTGAGGTCACTGGTTGGGGAGGCACTGGCAGCTAACAAGCCCCCCCCCCCCCCCCCCCTGAAAAAAAAAAAAAAATAGTGTGGTCCCCCAACACATCAGTAAAACCAGCACTAGGCAGAACCAGCCAGGGGGAGTAATGCCATAGCAGGGGAGACACTCGGTGTGGTGTCCCCCTGCCATTACATTAATCTGCCCCCCCAGCCAGTCAGGCCAGGGTTGGAATTCCTCGGAAAGTGGGAACCCCAAAAAATAAAAATGGGGTCCCCCCTCCCAAGCAATAACCAGCACTGGGCTGATAGCCCAGTGCTATGCCCCGCACCCCTGGTGGCGGTGGGTGCGGGGTTCATTGTGTGTTAATATTGTTCTTTACAGGTGGCCTACAGGTCCCAGCAAGCCTGCCCCAGCATGCTGGCACTTGGAGAACCACAAGTGCCAGCATGCCCGGACATAAAGGGCCTGCTGGCACCTGCAGTCCACCTGCAAAGAACAGTAATATTGTTCTTTACAGGTAGCCTACAGGTCCCAGCAAGCCTGCCCCAGCATGCTGGCACTTGGAGAACCACAAGTGCCAGCATGCCCGGACATAAAGGGCCCGCTGGCATCTGTAGTCCACCTGTAAAGAAAATATTAAAATAAAACACCACACAAAAATAAGCTTTATTAAACTGGGTCTTCACCTGGGGGCGGCGGCCTTTAAGCTCTTTTGCGTGGCCGCCGCCTTCCCAGGGCTTCCAGCGTCTTCACCTGGTGGGCGGCGGCTGCTAAGCTCTTTTGCATAGCCACCGCCCAGCCAGGACTTCCGGCGTCTTCTTTCTTCAGGAGCTCTTCACTGCTCCTCCTCCGCCGTCGGACTGACTCTCCTCTGCCTCGCGCTGACTTATATAAGTCAGCCGGAGGGGGCGGGGCGATGGCGCGGCGAGCCGTGATTGGCTCGCGGCGGCCATCTTGAATTTAAAAAATGACGCTGAGGCGCCATTTTTGAAACTGGAACCGCTCCGCTGCCAAACTCTGCAGATAAAGGTACATTTCCGCCGCCGCCCGCACCACCGCCGCATCCCGCCGCCCGCACCATCGCCGCATCCAGCCGCCCGCACCTCCTCCGCCAGCGTCGCCGACACAGTGATTGACAGCGGATCCAGTGACTGATCCGCTGGCCAATCACTGTGGCCTCACTGACAGGGACGTGCTTTCATAGGTTGAAAGCACTCCCTGTAGGAAAGCGGCACCTCTAATGGTGCCGCTTTCCCATATATTTTCAATGGGCTTTTACAGCCCATGGCTAGTCCCCGCCCGTGCCCGCCCCCCATACTTTCCCCAGTGACAACGGGAGGCACCACGATCGGTGCCTCCCAAACACATACAGAGGGGAGCAATGTAAAGAATAATATTAAGAAGATACATATGACACAGAATATGTGTCATATGCATCTTCTTTGTATTAACTTAATCATTAATGACAGGGGAGGCACTGCCTCCCCTGACTGCACGTCCCTGGTGTATATTGTCTTATGTTATAGTCAGTGTATAAGTTACGCATATTAATATCAATTTATGTATATATTTATCTATTTTTAGGATTGAAGATTTTTTATGCTATTAATATAATAGAAATTTTAGCAATTAGAATATAACATTGAGAAGCCTTTTGCATTATTAAGGAATCCATACGGAGGAGGAGACTGAAAGGGACCTTGAAACGCAAGTAACAGGAAGTGATCAATAGCTGGAACGCACCAGCACTACATTTAATAGGGAGAGGAGAGAGGATCAACACATCGGATATCCTGACGAAGCATCTCAGGCGAAACGCGTAGATTGCCGATCCAATTGATCCCTTGACAGCGACACCAGAATACGGAGGCTCGCTGTAAGAAAGTCTGCCGGCAGACATCAACTCCTTTCCCACGGAGGACGGTACCTCTAAGGGAGACCTGGACATTGGGAGCCTAATACGGAGGAGGTAAGGAATTCAGCCCTGCCTCACTCCGCGCGGAGCCTTTAATGGTTTTCAACGGGTAGCGCATTGAATATTACACACACCTCTACACGGAGGAGGTGAGACGCACACACCGCCACACTGCTTAACGAGGGAGGACAGAGGAACTTGCCTTTCTGGACGGGTAGCGCTGCCAACGGTATATACAACTGCTACACGGAGGTGAGACACCCCCCCCCAGCCCCCTTTACAACAGGCGGACAGAGAATCTCCACGTATGGGTTATATATCTATAACATTTGCCGCATGAGACTGTATATTAATTCATAAAGAGCGGCATCTATATAGAGAATATTCTTCGCTTCTCTTTGGAAAAATACTGATATAGGTTGACATAGGCAGATGAGAGTTAGACGCTACTAAGCGCTTCACACTGCCCCTTACAGGATTTGAGTGCAAAAAAATGGAACAAACCAACCTAGGTTGGAAGGGGCGCTGCGAGTGTGTTTCCAATTAACCGTGTGTATAGCAGCTGCCTGGGTAGGTCAGTTACACCTATATGGAATAGCAAAACAATATAACAACAGAATAGGCTGCGCTTAGAGATGAATTGTCATAACAACTGGTAAAATTTATTATACTTAAAATCTGTCAATTAGGACAATTAAAAATGCGTATACATTACTTAAAATAACCTCTGATCATACTGTTGACAACAATTAAGCCTGTTCCAAATTAACCGTGAGACCCTGTTATTTGAAACCAAATGGATCCTGGGGCTATAGCATAGTCCCTGGGCTGGAAAGTATGTCCCAACGCTGGAGGATTAACAGTTCCAAAAAGATGCAAGATTTATGGAAAGTCCTCACCAGTATTGCGTATGGATGAACAAAGTCCAGTCCTTTGGTAATGGATATGGTTCCAATGGAGCAGTATGTAGGGTCCGCGGTGGTCCAAGCTGAGGTGGTAGGTTGTAGTAGATTGATCAGAGGGCTCACACCTGACGCGTTTCACAGCTTATCTGCTGCTTTTTCAAAGGCTTAATTGTTGTCAACAGTATGATCAGAGGTTATTTTAAGTAATGTATACGCATTTTTAATTGTCCTAATTGACAGATTTTAAGTATAATAAATTTTACCAGTTGTTATGACAATTCATCCCTTACAGGATTTAACGGTTTATGTTTCTGTCTCTGTTATGTGTATGTATGTTTGATTTTGGTCCTGTTTTGTTTTTATTTTTTGTTTTTGTCCTGTGAAGTGTACCGGTACTAGGTTACAATAATTCCAGTATACACAGATATAGAGCATACAAAGCACCTTCGTACAAAGCACCTTAAAACGGGTGTGCACAATATTTAGTGAGGTTGTTGCACATACTTATTGTTATTTTAATTATTAACATAATAAATTATTCTTTTTTAAAACTGACCATTTTTTGCAATTTCTGTGGATTATTGCGCAGGGAGCAACCATCCATCTATTTGTGCATTTACCCTTGAAAGAGGGCTGACGTAGTACAGCCACACCCCCAGCTGCATATTATCTGCAGACACCCATTATCACACAGAGAGCGCAGTATTACCCCTTTTCTTTTGACGGTTAATAAAATGCCCCGAAGGCTTGTTTGCTACTTGATTTTAGGGAGTGGTCTCTTGGGCCTGACGATAGGGATATTGTTCCAGTACTCTCTGTTATCCTGACAATTGCCAAGAAACAAATTCTTAATCATTGGATCAAACCATCTACCCCTTCTTTGATGGCTGTGAAACACATGACCCTCCGGATTATTTATTTTGAGAGGCGTGCTACTCTTCCTGATCTTGAATTGGGAGTCAGGCGGTTTGCCAAGAAGTGGGAGAAGTATATTGACACTCTAGACCCGGATGTACAGTCGTTCATCTATAAACTTTTTGAGACCACAACGTGGTATCTACACAGACAAATCGATAGGGCCTCTTAACAACCTAGGCCCATTTACTGTTCTCCTTTTAGGACCTCCTGCTGTTTTCTTAGGAAATGCAATTATATTAATTTTAATACCCCACGCTGTATGTTTAGTCTGATGCCATATAGGTACTGAACATTCTCTTTTGTTAGAACTGCTAACCCTGCCTGAATTACTTCTTTAATAATTTTACTTAGGACTTCTTTGGCCGCTACTCATTCATGATATGATTATATTTGTATTCTTTTTTTCCCGCAATTGTTTTTCCGCAATTGTTTCTCCCCCCCCCCCCCCTCCTGTCTGTCTTCTTTACTGACATTTCGTGTATACTGATGTCCTATGAATCCTCAGGTAGAATTGTATGCTTGGCTTTAGGTATATGGTGATTTCTTATGCTGAGACGTACGTCAGTAATGTCTTCATCATTTCCTAGTCCTCATATTTGGTTAAAATTGTTTATCTTTTACCTCTTACTCAAGCCTTCGATTACCTACTATGTATCTGTTGTCTCACTGATGTGGCTTAAAAGCACCTTACAATGGATTATTGTAACTATACCGGTTTCTCTCCGGTTTTTGGTATGTCTGTAACATGAAGGTCTTCCCTGTTCTTGTATTTCTATAAAAAAATCTAATAAAAATTGTTGAATTAAAAAAAAAAAAAGTGTCATCATTATTATTATTACCAGTTATCTATATAGCGCATACACATTCTACAACGCTTTACAGAGAATATTTGGCCATTCACATCAGTCGCTGCCCCAGTGCAGCTTACAATCTATATTCCCTACCACATGTACACACACATACATTCACGTTAGGGTTAATTTTGTTGGAAGCCAATTAACCTACCTGTATATTTCTGGTTTCTGGGAGGAAAACGGAGTACCCAGAGGAAACCCACGAAAATACGGGGAGAATATACAAACTCCACACAGGGCCATGGTGGGAATCTAACCCATGACCTCAGTTCTGTGAAGCAGAAATGAACTCTTCATGTTGCATTGTATTTAACGTTCTGCACTTTACAATCTGTTACAACAATGTTATGTACTTTATCTGTATACGCACACTGTAAGGCACTGCAGAGATCATTTGTGGTGTCCTATAAGCAAAGTTTATTAATAATTCTAATAAAAGGGCTGTTGCACATAAACACCCACCAACCACCCACCTACAGATACACACATACTACTAGCACTGCAGACAAGCCCAGGCCTTAAGAGTCACCAGACTTGGCTATGACCAGATACTGCATAGGTCTGCAAACTCAGTCCTCAGGATCCCACACGGTGCATGTTTTGCAGGTAACCCAGCAGGTGCACAGGTGTATTAATTACTCACGGACACATTTTAAAAGGTCCACAGTTGGAGTTAATTATTTTACTTGTGATTCTGTGAGGAGACCTGCAAAACATGCACTGTGTGGGGTAATGAGGAGCGAGTTTGCAGACCTATGAGATACTGTGTTCAGTCTCCTCACCTCCCTTACCTCCGGTCCATCCACCGCCTCTTATTTGTTAATACTAATTGAAGTCCTGGATTGGACCTACCTACAAGTATATTAAATAGGACCAATCCCATGGCAAAATTAGTAATCATCTTTCCTCTCCATTACTCATAGATCAGAAAATCTCAGCCCAGCATTTGTCTGACCTAAAATGCAATCACACATTCATCCAAAACTGTTGTATAAATTTATATATATATATATATATATATATATATATATATATATATATATATATGTATGTATGTAATAGGATTTTTGTTACCTACCGGTAAATCCTTATCTCGTACTCCATAGAGGATGCTGGGGTCCATATTAGTACCATGGGGTATAGACTGTTCCACCAGGAGCCATTGGCACTTTAAGAGTGTGGGCTGGCTCCTCCCTCTATGCCCCTCCTACCAGACTCAGTCTAGAAACTGTGCCCGAGGAGACGACTTACTTCGAGAGAAGGAATTACACAGATAGTGGCGAGATTCATAGCAGCTCACACAACATGCAAACCTCGGCCAACATGCCGGAACAACTCAGCAACAGTTGAAACCGTAAATAACTCAGAACTTACCTAGGAACCAGGTAACAGTGATCTATAAAAAGAAACAACGCAGGAAAACGAAGCGCTTTGCGGGCGCCCAGCATCCTCTACGGACTACGAGAAAAGGATTTACCGGTAGGTAACCAAAATCCTATTTTCTCTTACGTCCTACAGGATGCTGGTGTCACAACTGAGGGCCTGAGCTGACGGGAGGCAGCCTCAGTTGTAGGGGCTGAGATGTAACGGAACCTGGGAGGTTGTATCAGACCCCTAGACATGTAAGTAACATGTAGAATAACTGCCCGAAGGCGTGACCACGACAACCAGGATAAAAGTCAATGATGTTTATTATGACAAACTCCGTAACACAGCAGCAGTAAAAGGAAACATAAAAGTCAACAGAGGATAAATACAATTCCTGGGTACTACAGGGTGGCAAGGGCCACAGGCACTGGTAGTGTGAGACAGTTCTTATAATCTTCTAGTTGGAAAGTCCTTACCAGGCCTGACTGTAGCAATGGAGAGAACCCAGGATCGTACCAGCTGATGTTCCAGGAAAGGCTGGGCTGCTGAAGGTGAAACGGCTGCTGTGGATACTGGCTGGAACCAGACTGTTGTTGGTACGGAGTGGATACTGGCTGGAACCAGTTAAATAATAAACGAACTTGAGAGCGATGAAATAATAATGAAGTTTGGAGTTTGAGAGCGGTGAAATAATAATACCGGTGGAGAGTGGTAAACTGCAGAAAAGGACACCGGCCCTTTAAGAGAAGCTATACACTGCTGGAAGCTGGGCTGGAAGCAGGTGATTGTTTGAGAGCGGTGAAATAATAATGAAGTTTGGAGTTTGAGAGCGGTGAAATAATAATACCGGTGGAGAGTGGTAAACTGCAGAAAGGACACCGGCCCTTTAAGAGAAGCTGTACACTGCTGGAAGCTGGGCTGGAAGCAGGTGATTGTTGTAGCTGGAAACAGGTGAGTCCAGAATGGATCGGAGAGTCAGGCTACACCGCAGATGGAATGCTGGTGCGGGTCTCTATAGCAGAAGTCTGGAGACAGGAGCTGGAACCTGGAAGACAACCACAGGAGAGAGACAAACTGGAACTAGGTTAGACAACCAAAGCACTGACGCCTTCCTTGCTCAGGCACAGCATACTTATACCTGCAGCAAGGAAGGGGTTGGCTAGGCAATTATGCAAATCAACAATACAGACAGCAGATTGGTGGAAATAATCAGATGACAAAATCCAAGATGGCTGCGCCCATGCAGACACTTGGAGGGAAGTTTGGTTTGTAATCCATGTGAGAATTGAAACAGTAATGGCGACGCCGGCCACAGGAGACGCCAGACTGACAAGCGCACATTTAACCACGCGGGCACAGCGGAGGCCGCGGCTGATGAAATCACCACTCTGACATTCTGCATGTGGAAACTCAGGAACAGCGGGATCCGGTCCTGGAACGCTGAGCCAGCCTTAGGAGGCATCTGAAGGGTAAGTAATGGCGTCCAGATACCCGGATCGTGACAGCACCCCCCCCTTTAGGAGTGGCCCCAGGACACTTCTTAGGCTTTAAAGGAAACTTTGCGTGGAAATTTCGGACCAAGGCAGGAGCATGGACGTCTGAGGCATTGGTCCAAGAGCGTTCTTCAGGACCATAGCCCTTCCAGTCAATGAGGTATTGTAACTGACCGTAACGGAAACGTGAGTCCAAAATCTTGGCCACCTCGTACTCGACTCCCCGTTGAGTCTGAACTTTGGGAGCTGGAGGAAGTGCGGAATGAAACCGATTCAGGATCAGCGGTTTCAACAAAGAAACATGAAATGTCCTGGGTATTTTCAAGAAGGATGGTAACTGTAACCTGTAGGCAACAGGATTGATGACTTGTTCAATCTTGAAGGGTCCGATGTAGCGAGGTGCAAATTTCATGCTGGGAACTCTCAACCTCAAATTCTTCATGGACAGCCACACACGATCACCCACCTTGAGAGCAGGAACCGCTCTACGCTTCCTATCGGCAAACTTCTTATACCTGAATGAGGCTTTAAGCAGGGCTGCGCGGACGTTCCTCCAGTTATTTGAAAACTGACGCAAGGTGACATCCACTGCTGGAACAGAAGTTGCGGGAAGCGGTTGGAATTCTGGGACTTTAGGGTGGAATCCATAATTAATGAAGAATGGTGTAGAAGAAGATGAGGAATGGTATTGATTGTTGTGGCTGAACTCGGCCCAAGGAAGGAGTTGAACCCAGTCATCTTGAGAGGAAGACACATATATACGGAGGAAGGCCTCCAAGTCCTGATTCACCCTCTCGGTTTGACCATTGGTCTGAGGATGGTAAGCCGTGGAAAACTTTAACTTGACTTGGAGGGCTTGACACAAACTTCGCCAAAATTTGGCTACAAATTGTACTCCACGATCCGAGATGATCTCTTCAGGAAGACCGTGAAGTCGGAAGATCTCTTGTATAAACACTTAAGCCAACTTGGAAGCTGACGGAAGACCGGTGAGAGGGATGAAATGTGCCATCTTGGTGAACCGGTCAACTACCACCCAGATGGTATTAAACTTGTTGCAGATAGGTAGATCGGAAACAAAGTCCATCGACAAATGGGTCCAAGGTCGACGGGGAACAGATAATGGAACCAGTTGCCCCGCAGGCGACTGGCGGGAGACTTTGTGTTGGGCACACTTTGGGCAGGAGGCGATAAATTCCATAACGTCCTTCTTCAGAGTTGGCCACCAGTAGGACCTAGAAATAAATTCAAGGGTTTTCTGAATGCCCATATGTCCAGCAAAACGGGAAGCATGGGCCCAATGCATGAGCTTCTTCCTTAGAACTGGCTTAACAAAACTTTTCCCTGGTGGAGGCGTAGAGTCCATCCCTACCGTGGAGAATGCCAACGGATTAATAATAGGATGCTTGTCTGCAGACTCGGACTCATTTTCTTGCTCCCATGAGCGGGAAAGGGCATCGGCCTTACGATTCTGAGAACCCGGACAGAACTGGAGTTTAAAGTCAAACCTAGAGAAGAAAAGTGCCCATCTGGCCTGACGAGGATTCAGACATTGTGCGCCTTTGAGATATAAAAGATTTTTGTGGTCGGTAAGTATGGTGATTGAGTGGGAAGCTCCCTCCAACAGGTATCTCCACTCCTCCAGAGCGAGCTTGATGGCTAGCAACTCCTGATCGCCAATGGCATAGTTGCGCTCAGCTGGGGAGAACTTCCGGGAGAAGAAACTGCAAGGATGTAGATGTCCATCTTTGGCCCTCTGGGATAACACTGCTCCTACTCCAACGGAGGAGGCATCTACCTCTAAGATAAAAGGAGAGTCGGTGTCGGGCTGTTTCAGAACTGGTGCAGAGATGAACCGTTGCTTCAGAAGGTGAAAGGCCTGTGTAGCTTCCTCGGACCACTTGGACGGATTAGCACCTTTCTTGGTTAATGCAGTGATAGGCGCCACGATGGTGGAAAAGTCTCGTATAAATTTTCTATAATAATTGGCGAACCCTAAGAACCTCTGGACCCCTTTGAGGCTTAAGGGTATAGGCAAATTCTGGATTGCTTGGAGTTTCTCAGGATCCATCTCTAGTCCGGAACCGGACACAATGTAACCTAGAAACGGAATGGTTTTAACTTCAAACACACACTTCTCCAATTTACAATAGAGGTGATTGACACGGAGACGGGAAAGAACCTCTTTTACCCAGAAACGATGATCTTCGAGATTATTAGCAAAGATGAGGATGTCGTCTAGATAAACCACGACATGGCGGTACAAGATGTCCCTGAAAATCTCATTCACGAAGTGCTGGAAGACTGCTGGAGCGTTGCTCAATCCGAAGGGCATGACGAGGTACTCATAATGTCCGTCACGGGTGTTAAAGGCGGTCTTCCACTCGTCACCCTCACGGATTCGGATGAGATTGTAGGCACCCCTCAAGTCCAGCTTTGTGAAAATAGTTGCACCACTAACTCTATCAAATAGCTCGGTAATCAGGGGTAAAGGGTATCGGTTCTTGACGGTAATGTCGTTCAGACCTCTGTAGTCGATGCACGGACGCAGACCACCGTCTTTCTTCTTAACGAAGAAGAAGCCTGCGCCGGCTGGAGAAGAAGATGGTCGAATGAAACCCTTCGCCAGGTTCTCTTTGATGTACTCTTCCATGGAGTGTGTCTCAGGCAGAGACAACGGATAAGTTCGGCCTCGCGGTGGAACCTTCCCTGGAATGAGGTCGATTGGGCAGTCCCATTCTCTATGAGGAGGAAGTATATCAGCAGAGGCTTTACTGAACACGTCCGTGAAGTCTTGATATGGAGGAGGCGGAACATCAGATGACCTGGGGAAGGAAGAACAAACAGGAAGAACTTTGGCTAAACAAGTCTCAGCACAGGAGGGACCCCATGCCAGTATTTGCGTAGTCGTCCAGTCAATTGATGGGTTGTGGAGACGGAGCCATGGAAGGCCTAAAACCACTGGATGTGTGGCTCTTGGAATCACTAAAAAAGAAATATACTCAGAATGAAGAACTCCCACTCTCAGACGAACTGGAAGAGTCCTTAAGGAAATGACTGCGTCAAAAATCTTGCTGCCATCCACGGCAGTCAAAGAGATGGACGAGGACAGTCTCTCGGTGGGTAGGGACCACCGTTTAACATAAGCTTCGGTTATGAAATTCCCAGCTGCTCCGGAATCAAGGAGGGCAATGACGTTCCTGTAACGTTGAGCAATTTGGAGCGACACTGGGAGGTTACAGTCATGAGGAGATGGAGAGGAGATCATTACTCCTAGCCGGCCCTCTCCTTGGCGAGCTAGGATCTGGAGTTTCCCGGACGTTTGGGACAGGCATTGATAGTGTGCGACGGAGCTGCACAGTAGAGACAGAGAGACTCAGAGAGACGTCTTCGGCGCTCAGCGGGAGATAGACGGGAACGACTAATTTGCATAGGCTCATCCTTGGATGGAGATGGTTGACGAGGAGGAGGAGCAGAAGATTTAGGAGTAGATGATCTTCCTCGCTCGGTTGCTCTCTCTCTGAAACGTAGATCAACCTTCGTGCAAAGAGAAATTAGCTCATCCAACTTAGAGGGCAAGTCTCTGGTAGCTAACTCATCCTTGATGCGTTCAGATAAGCCATGCCAGAATGCAGCATACAGGGCCTCGTCGTTCCATGCCAGTTCGGATGCCAGGATTTTAAACTGTATAAGATACTGTCCCACAGTACGTGTTCCCTGGCGTAAACGGAGAATCTCAGATGAAGCAGATGTTATCCGGCCTGGCTCGTCGAAGATGCGCCTGAATGTAGCTACAAAGTCAGTATAGGAGGATAGCAGGGGATCAGACTTCTCCCATAAAGGTGATGCCCAGTCAAGGGCTGAGCCACTGAGAAGGGAGATGATATAGGCAATTTTGGTACGGTCACTGAAGAAATTGCCAGGTAGAAGCTCAAAGTGGATTTCACATTGATTGAGAAATCCCCTGCAGAACCTTGGAGATCCATCAAATTTTGCTGGCGTTGGAAGATGAAGATGTGGACTGGAAATGGGTAAGGTGGGTGGGGTTACAGCTGGTGTTACTGTAGTGGACGCACCGGACGTGCCAGGTCCACGGAGGGTCGTTTGAATCCCATCCAGCCGTGTAGAGAGATCCTGGAGACAGCGGATGATGTGGCCCTGTGCAGCCTCCTGATGTTCAAGTCGGGCTGCCAGTTCTTGCATCGGCCTGGCCGCTTGATCCTGGTCTCCGGCTGGATTCATTAGGTCAGTGCTTACTGTCACAACTGAGGGCCTGAGCTGACGGGAGGCAGCCTCAGTTGTAGGGGCTGAGATGTAACGGAACCTGGGAGGTTGTATCAGACCCCTAGACATGTAAGTAACATGTAGAATAACTGCCCGAAGGCGTGACCACGACAACCAGGATAAAAGTCAATGATGTTTATTATGACAAACTCCGTAACACAGCAGCAGTAAAAGGAAACATAAAAGTCAACAGAGGATAAATACAATTCCTGGGTACTACAGGGTGGCAAGGGCCACAGGCACTGGTAGTGTGAGACAGTTCTTATAATCTTCTAGTTGGAAAGTCCTTACCAGGCCTGACTGTAGCAATGGAGAGAACCCAGGATCGTACCAGCTGAAGTTCCAGGAAAGGCTGGGCTGCTGAAGGTAAAACGGCTGCTGTGGATACTGGCTGGAACCAGACTGTTGTTGGTACGGAGTGGATACTGGCTGGAACCAGTTAAATAATAAACGAACTTGAGAGCGATGAAATAATAATGAAGTTTGGAGTTTGAGAGCGGTGAAATAATAATACTGGTGGAGAGTGGTAAACTGCAGAAAAGGACACCGGCCCTTTAAGAGAAGCTATACACTGCTGGAAGCTGGGCTGGAAGCAGGTGATTGTTTGAGAGCGGTGAAATAATAATGAAGTTTGGAGTTTGAGAGCGGTGAAATAATAATACCGGTGGAGAGTGGTAAACTGCAGAAAGGACACCGGCCCTTTAAGAGAAGCTGTACACTGCTGGAAGCTGGGCTGGAAGCAGGTGATTGTTGTAGCTGGAAACAGGTGAGTCCAGAATGGATCGGAGAGTCAGGCTACACCGCAGATGGAATGCTGGTGCGGGTCTCTATAGCAGAAGTCTGGAGACAGGAGCTGGAACCTGGAAGACAACCACAGGAGAGAGACAAACTGGAACTAGGTTAGACAACCAAAGCACTGACGCCTTCCTTGCTCAGGCACAGCATACTTATACCTGCAGCAAGGAAGGGGTTGGCTAGGCAATTATGCAAATCAACAATACAGACAGCAGATTGGTGGAAATAATCAGATGACAAAATCCAAGATGGCTGCGCCCATGCAGACACTTGGAGGGAAGTTTGGTTTGTAATCCATGTGAGAATTGAAACAGTAATGGCGACGCCGGCCACAGGAGACAGGAGACGCCAGACTGACAAGCGCACATTTAACCACGCGGGCACAGCGGAGGCCGCGGCTGATGAAATCACCACTCTGACATTCTGCATGTGGAAACTCAGGAACAGCGGGATCCGGTCCTGGAACGCTGAGCCAGCCTTAGGAGGCATCTGAAGGGTAAGTAATGGCGTCCAGATACCCGGATCGTGACAGCTGGGGTCCATATTAGTACCATGGGGATGTACCAAAGCTACCAGTACGGGAGGGAGAGCGCAGAGGCTCCTGCAACACTGCTTGACCAAACTCGAGGTCATCAGAGGCCAAAGTATCGAACTTGTAAAACTTGGCAAAGGTGTTCGACCCAGACCAAGTAGCAGTTCGACAGAGTTGCACCGCCGAGACACCTCGGGCAGCCGCCCAGGAAGAGCCCACTTTACGGATTTCGGACACGGCAAGCCTGCCGTGGAATAAGCATGCTGTATAGTGAACCTGATCCAGCGTGAAATCGACTGCTTAGAAGCAGGACATCCAATATTCTTTGGATCATAGAGGACAAACAGGCAGTCACTTTTCCTGTGACGAGCCGTCCTCTTCACGTAAATCTTCAAAGTCCTAACTGCATCCAAGGCCTTTGAAGTAATTGAGGAGTCAGTAGTCACTGGCACCATAATAGGTTGGTTGATGTGGAAAGCCGACACAACCTTAGGTAGGAACTGTGAACGAGTCCTAAGTTCCGCTCCATCTTCATGGAAGATCAGATAGGGACTTTTACAAGATAAAGCCCCCAATTCCGACACGCGTCGTGCAGAAGCCAAGGCCAACAAGGTGACCGCCTTCCACGTGAGAAACTTGAGATCAGCCTCCTGTAGAAGCTCAAACCAAGCCGACTGCAGGAACTGCAACACCACATCCAGATCCCATGGAGCCGTAGGCTCCACAAAGGGAGGCTGGATGTGCAGAACCCCTTTCAAAAAGGTCTGAACCTCAGGAAGAGCAGCCAACTGTTTTTGAAAGAAGATGGATAAAGCAGAGATCTGGACCTTTACAGAGCCCAGTCTCAGTCCCATATCCACCCCTGTTTGCAGGAAAAGGAGAAAACGTCCAAGTTGAAACTCCACCGCCGGAAACTTCTTGGCCTCACACCAAGAAACATATTTCTTCCAAATGCGATGGTAATGCTTAGACGTTACCCCCTTCCTGGCTAGGAATGACCTCACTCGGGATACCTTTCCGAGCTAAGGTCTGGCGTTCAACCGCGTTCAACCGCCATGCCGTCAAACGTAGCCGCGGTAAGTCTTGATAAGCGAACGGCCCCTGCAGAAGCAGAGCCTCCCGAAGAGGTAAAGGCCGTGGATCTTCCAGCAGAAGATCCAGCAGATCCGCGTTCCAAGCCCTCCTTGGCCAGTCCGGAGCGATGAGGATTGCCAGGACCTTTGTTCTTCTCACGAGTTGAAGAACCTTTGGTATCAGAGGAAGTGGAGGGAACACATACACTTGACTTGAACACCCACGGAGTTATCAGTGCGTCCACCGCCACTGCCTGTGGGCCTCTTGACCTGGAGCAGTACCTCCGTAGCTTCTTGTTGAGGCGTGAGGCCATCATGTCTATGTGGGGAACCCCCCACCAACCGGTTACCTCCTCGAACACCTCCGGATGGAGTCCCCACTCCCCTGGAGATCGTGTCTGCTGAGGAAGTATGCTTCCCAGTTGTCCACGCCCGGAATGAAGACTGCCGACATTACCACCGCGTGCCTTTCTGCCCAGGTAAGGATCTTTGCCACCTCTGCCGTGGCAGCCCTGCTTTTCGATCCGCCTTGTCGATTTATGTAGGCCACTGTGGTCACATTGTCCGACTGCACCTGAACAGCTCGATGTTGTAGAAGGTGTGCTGCCTGCAGAAGGGCGTTGTACACTGCCCTGAGCTCCAGGATGTTTATCGGGAGGAGAGACTCTTGGTCTGACCAACGACCCTGAAAGGTTTCCCCCAGAGCGACTGCTCCCCAACCTCTTAGACTTGCATCTGTGGTTACAAGGATCCAGTCTTGAATTCCGAACCTTCGCCCTTCCAGAAGGTGTGGAAGCTGCAGCCACCAGAGGAGTGAAATCCTGGCTTTCGGAGACAGGCGTATCCTCTTG
Organism: Pseudophryne corroboree; assembly: GCF_028390025.1. Taxonomy (NCBI): domain Eukaryota; kingdom Metazoa; phylum Chordata; class Amphibia; order Anura; family Myobatrachidae; genus Pseudophryne; species Pseudophryne corroboree. The sequence continues at coordinate 296,307,984 of NC_086453.1, read as the reverse complement.
TGCATGTGTAGGTGAGAGCCCGACCTCTGGTCCAAGAGGTCCATTTGAAAAGGGCGAGCATGAAACCTGCCGTACTGTAGAGCCTCGTAGGCGGGGCAACCATCTTCCCCAGGAGGTGTATGCATTGATGAACCGATACCCGGGTAGGTTGTGGGACATCTCGGGCCATAGTTTGAATCACCAACGCTTTCTCCACCGGGAGAAACACCCTCTGCACTTCCGTGTCGAGGATCATTCCCAGGAAAGACAGCCGCCTTGTCGGCTCCAGGTGAGACTTTGGAAGGTTTAGGATCCAACCGTGGTTCCTGAGCAGCTGTGTCGTGAGTGTGACAGATCGCAACAGCCTCTCCCTGGACGGCGCCTTGATCAGGAGATCGTCCAGATATGGAATTATGTTCACCCCCTGCCTGTGGAGGAGAACCATCATCTCCGCCATCACCTTGGTGAAGATCCTTGGTGTTGTGGAGAGGCCAAACGGCAGCGCCTGGAACGGATAGTGCTCGTCCAACAGTACAAACCGGAGGTATGCCTGATGTGGCGACCAAATGGGAATGTGGAGGTAAGCATCCTTGATGTCCAGAGACACCAGGACCCTCCGTGAGTCCTGAGATGACAGCCCTCAGAGATTCCATCTTGAATTTGAACTCCCTGAGGTAAGGGTTCAAAGACTTTAAGTTTACAATAGGCCGTACCGAACCATCCGGTTTTGGTACCACAAAAAGGTTCGAATAATGGGGGTAATTCTGAGTTGATCGCAGCAGGAACTTTGTTAGCAGTTGGGCAAAACCATGTGCACTGCAGGGGAGACAGATATAACATGTGCAGAGAGAGTTAGATTTGGGTGGGGTGTGTTCAATCTGCAATCTAAATTGCATCGTAAAAATAAAGCAGCCAGTATTTACCCTGCACAGAAACAAAATAACCCACCCAAATCTAACTCTCTCTGCACATGTTATATCTGCCTCCCCTGCAGTGCACATGGTTTTGCCCAATTGCTAACAAAATTCCTGCTGCGATCAACTCAGAATTACCCCCAATAACCCTTGTTACACTGCTGAGGTGGAACCGGAACAATGACCTCCGAAACCACAAATTACCTGATGGCTTCCAGAAGAATTGTCCTGTCTGTCAGCAGGGCTGGCAAGCCTGACTTGAAGAAACGGTGAGGAGGGGGATCTTGAAACTCCAGTCTGTACCCTCTGGACACTATATCCAGAACCCAGGGGTCCAGACCCGACGACACCCAGACGTGGCTGAACTGCCAGAGTCTTGCCCCCACCTGTCCTTCCTCCAGGCCTAGATGTCCACCGTCATGCGGAGGACTTAGGGGTATCAGAAGCGGGCTTCTGGGTCTGGGAACCTGCGGGAGCAGGTTTCTTTCCCTTGGCACGACCACCTCTGAAGGTGTTCGAAGTTTTATTCTTTCTAGGCCTTGCGGCCGAAAGGACTGTGACGTGGAAGATGAAAAAGGCTTCTTCGTAGCCGGGGCAGCTGAGGGGAGAAAAGGAGACTTACCCGCGGTAGCCGTGGCAATCCACGCATCCAGCGCCTCCCCAAAGAGAGCCTGACCCTTGTATAGCAGGCCCTCCACACACTACCCGGAATCCGCGTCCGCAGACCAGTTGAGCAGCCAGAGACCCCTGCGAGCCGAGACAGACATGGAGGAGATCCCGGGACCGGTAATACCACCTGTTTGGACAGCCTGGAGACAGAGGCGTCCACGATTGGCGGAGACTCCCATCTCTTCCTATCTTCCTCTGGGAAGGGAAAAGCCACCAAGACTCTCTTGGGAATCTGGAATTTCTTTTCCCGGAGTTTCCCATGCCTTTTCAAAGATAGCATTCAATTCCTTGGATGCCGGGAAAATGAAAGGGGGCTTCTTATGATCTGTGAAGAATGCCTCCTCCACCTGTTCCGGTGCTGTGTCCGAAAGGTGTAAAACATCCCTAACAGCTTCAATCATCAACTGCACCCCCTTGGTAAGTGATGCCGTTCCCCTCGACACATCCCCGTCACCGTCTGCAGCGTCAGAGTCGGTGTCCGTGTCATCCTGCATAATTGCAAGTGCACATTTGTGAGAATGTACCGCAGGGGACCGAGGAAGCAGTATCCGACCATACAACCATAGAGGACTGGAGGACCTGAGTGGCATGCTCAGTCCTAGCCACTCTATCAGAAATCTGAGAAATAGTCCCCTTCAGAGAGGCTAACCATTCTGGCTCTCTAGCTGGGATCCGTGCTAAAACAGTGCAATCCTGATTACATGGAATGGAGTCTTCCTGGGAAGACAAATCCTCTGCTGCATATGAAACAGTGTCCCTAGACATGTTGCACACACACTCAAACACCCCACAAACACACAATGGACTCACTTGACTGAGGGAAGGTTGGCCCCGATGATCTTCTCTGCGGTTCTGACTACCTTTTGGAGCCTGCATCTGTCCCTCGCGCTGGTGGAGCTGTACCATACGAGTATCGAGGAGCACAGTACCAACTCCACAATCGAGGACTCCAGGCGGACGGCGTCTCACCGACAAGAACACATGGGATCTCTTCACATGGTATAAAGGTATGTCATATGTTTTAGTTCACTGTTACTCACCTTGACAAAGGGACGAGCTAGTCCCAAAACGTTGGAATATGCAGTAATTTTCAATACATCTTTTGACCACTGAACAGTCTCTGTCAACGGACAAAAAAAAAATCAATTTTTAGGAATGTTAACAGTATGAATGGTGTATTGGTTAGCATTACTGCCTTACATCACTGAGGTCATCTGTTTGATTCCTACCAAAATGTGTGGAGTTTATATATTCTCCCCATGCTTGCGTGGGTTTCCTCTGGGTACTCCGGTTTCCTCCCACAATCCCCAAAAATATTGGTAGGTTAATTGGCTCCTAACAAAACATAGGATTTTAATTACCTACCGGTAAATCCTTTTCTCGTAGTTCGTAAAGGATACTGGGGTTCCATTTAGTACCATTGGGTATAGACGGGTCCACTAGGAGCCATGGGCACTGTAAGAATTTGATAGTGTGGATTGGCTCCTCCCTCTATGCTTCTCTTACCAGACTGTCTAGGAAACTATGCCCGAGGAGACGGACATACTTTGAGAAAAGGATAGATAAAGATAGTGATGAGATTCCGAACTAGCACACACAAACAGAGGAAAGCTATGCTAACCCCAACTTTAAACAGGAACAGCAACAGCTGAACCAACAATACTTAACCAAGTAACAGTGCAGGAAGAACGAAGCACTGGGCGGGCGCCCAGTATCCTCTACGGACTACAAGAAAAGGATTTACCAGTAAGTAAGTAAAAATCCTATTTTCTCTTACGTCCTAGAGGGTGGTCTTCAGTATGCTGCCGGCCGGGATCTCGGCGACCAGCATCGGGATCCCGACCGCCAGCATGCCGACACATTCTCCCTCTTGGGGGTCCACGACCCCCTGGAGGGAGAATAAATAGCGTGCCCGCAGCGCGGTGAGAGCAGCGAGACTGCAAGGGGCTCATTAGCGCTCACCCAGCTGTCGGTATGCCGGCGGTCAGGATCCCAGCACCGGTATGCTGACCCCTGGGATCATGCCCACCGGCCACTCACACTACACCTGTCCTAGAGGATACTGGGGTTCCATTTAGTACCATGGGGATGTACCAAAGTTCTCAAAACGGGTGGGAGAGTGCGGAGGTTCCTGCAGAACTGATTAACCAAACTGAAGGTCCTCAGTGGCCAAAGTATCGAACTTGTAGAACTTAGCAAACGTGTTTGAACCAGACCAAGTAGCAGCTCGGCAGAGTGATAAGGCGAGACACCCCAGGCAGCCACCCAGGAAGAACCCACCGACCTAGTAGAGTGAGCCTGTACAGATTTTGGAACCAGTAAACCTGCTGTGGAATAAGCATGCTGGATAGTGAACCTGATCCAGCGTGCAATCGTCTGCTTTGAAGCAGGACACCCAGTTTTATTGGGATCATATAGAACGAACAGCGAGTCGGATTTCCTGTGAGGAGCTGTCCTCTTCACGTATACCTTCAAAGCCCTCACAACATCCAAAGACTTTGAAGTAGTGGAAGTGTCGGTGATAACCAGAACCACAATAGGTTGGTTGATGTGAAATGCAGACACCACTTTTGGAAGAAATTGCTGACGAGTTCTGAGTTCAGCTCTGTCCTCATGGAAAAATGAAATAGGGGCGCTTGTGAGACAAAGCCCCCAGCTCCAACACACGCTTTGCTGAAGCCAAGGCCATCAGTACGACGGTCTTCCACAGGAGGTACTTTACGTCAACCTCCTGTAACTGTTCAATCCAGTCCGATTGGAAGAACTGCAGCACCAAATTGAGATCCCAAGGTGCTGTGGGAGGCACAAAGGGAGGTTGTATGCGCAGAACACCTTTCAAAAACGTCTGGACCTCAGGGAGAGAAGCCAATTGTATTTGAAAGAAAATGGACAAGGCCGAAATCTGGACTTTTATGGAGCCCAGACGTAGGCCCACATCCACACTTGCCTACAGAAAAAGCAGGAAACATCCCAGGTGAAATTCCACCGCTGAATAAGTTCTGCTCTCACACCAAGAGGCGTATTTCTTCCAAATACGGTAGTAATGTTTAGACGTTACCCCCTTCCTAGCTTGGATCATAGTCGGGATAATTTTATTAGGGATCCCTCTTCTGGCTAGAATCAGCCATTCAACTTCCATGCCGTCAAACGTAGTCGCAGTAAGTCTTGATAGACGAACGGGCCCTGTTGCAGAAGATCCCCGCGAAGAGGTGGAGGCCACGGATCCTCGAGAAGCATCTCTAGAAAGTCTGCATACCAGGCCCTTCTTGGCCAGTCCGGAGCAATGAGGATTGCTTGAACCTTTTCCCCCTTTATTCTTTTGAGAATTCTTGGGATCGGAGGAAGTAGAGGAAACACGTACACCATCTGATAGACCCATGGAGTCGTCAGAGCGTCTACCGCCACTGCCTGTGGGTCTCTCGACATGGAACATTACCGCTTGAGTTTCTTGTTGAGACGAGAGGCCATCATGTCGATTTGTGGATATCCCCACCGACGTGTCACGCACTTGAACACTTCCGGGTGAAGGCCCCACTCCCCCGGGTGCAGGTCGTGTCTGCTGAGGAAGTCTGCTTCCCAGTTGTCTACTCCCGGAATGAAGACCGTTGACAACGTCACAGCGTTTTTTTCTGCCCAGAGGAGAATTCTTGACACCTCTGACATTGCTGCTCTGCTTTTTGTTCCGCCCTATCGGTTTATGTACGTCACTGCTGTTACATTGTCTGACTGGACTTGAATGACCCTATCCTGAAGAAAATAAGAGGCCTGCAGAAGGGCGTTGTATATGGCCCTCAGTTTCAAAATGTTGATTGGAAGGACAACTTCCTGACTTGACCATCTTCCTTGAAACTGCACCCCCTGGGTGACTGCTCCCCAACGTCGGAGGCTTGTGTCCGTGATTAACAGGACCCAGTCCTGAATTCCGAACCTCCGACGAGGTGAGAGGTCTGTAGCCACCACAGAAGGGAGATCCTGGCTTTTGGCGACAGACGAATCCTCTAGTGCATGTGAAGATGCGATCCGGACCATTTGTCCAACAGATCGAGCTGGAAGGGTCTTGTGTGAAATCTTTCGTATTGAAGCGCCTCGAAAGAGGCCACTATTTTCCCCAGGAGGCGAATACATAGATGTACAGATATCCGGGTTGGCTTCAGGACACCCTGAACCATCAACGGGATCACCAATGCCTTTTCCAACGACAGGAACACTGTCTGCGACTCCGTGTGCAGTATCATTCCCAAGAATGGTAGCCTCTGTGTTGGCTCTAGGTGAGATTTCAGAAGGTTCAGAATCAACCCGTGATCCTGGAGAAGTTTGGTTGAGAGGCCAATGCTGTCCAGCAACCTCTCCCTGGACGGCGCCTTTATCAGAAGATCGTCCAGGTACGGAATTATGTTCACTCCCTGCTTGCGGAGTATAAACATCATCTCTGCCATCACTTTGGTGAACACCCTCGGTGCCCTGGAGAGACCAAATTGCAGGGCCTGGAACTGGTAGTGACAGTCCTGTAGTGCAAACCGTAGATAAGCCTGGTGAGGCGGCCAGATCGGAATGTGAAGGTAGGCATCCTCGATATCCAGAGACACAAGGAAATCCCCTTCCTCCAGACCTGAGATCACCGCTCTCAGAGACTCCATCTTGAACACTCTTAAAAACGGGTTCAAGGACTTGAGGTTCAGAATTGGTCGTACCGAACCGTCCGGTTTCGGTACTACAAATTAGTTAGAATAGTACCCTTTGTTGTGTAGATGAGGTGGAACTGGAACATTGACTTGAGTTTGTACCAGTGTTTGGATGGCCTGCTGTAGTTATACTTGCCTCTTGTGAAACTGATAAACCTGATTTGAAGAATCTGTGAGGTGGGAGCTCTTGGAACTCCAGTCTGTAGCCCTGGGAAATAAGATTACCCAGGGATCCCGGCATGAACTTTACCAGATGTGACTTAAGAATAGTAGTTGGGCTCCCACCTGATAGACCTCCAGGCCTCGCGGTCCACAGTCATGCTGAAAGCTTTGAGGAAGCATAACCTGAGCTCTGTTCCTGAACACCTGTAGTTGCTGGTTTGCGTGGTTTACCTCTTGAGCCTCTCGGAGGCCGTAGAAGCACCTCTGGATTTTCCCTTAATTTTGGCTGTCCGAAATGACTGTGAATATGAAGCTGAATAAGCTTTCCTAGATCGGGGAGCTGCGGAAGGAAGATATGTAGACTTACCCGCAGTAGCTTTGGAGATCCATTTATCTAGTTTATTTCCAAACAAGGCCTCTCCTTTGAATTGTAGGCCTTCAACGACTTTCCTGGAGTCCGCATCAGCAGTCCACTGGCGTAGCCACAAGCCCCTGCGTGCTGACACTGCCATAGCGGTGGTGCGTGCATTAAGCAAACCAATCTCTCTTTTATGGCTTCCACCATAAAGTTCGCAGAGTCCTGTATATGCTGCAGGAGTAAAACAACATCCCCCCTAGACAAGGAATCTAACCCCTCAATTAGGTTACCTGAACATTTAGCAATTGCTTTAATGATCCACGCACATGCAATAATGACTCTCTGGACCACCCCAGCAGCTGTGTATAATGATTTGAGTGTAGTCTCAATTTACGATCAGCCGTATCCTTTAGGGAGACCGCACCAGGGACAGGCAATACAATTTTACGTGACAGCCTAGAGACTGATGCGTCCACTATCGGTGGATTATCCCATTTTTTCCTATCCTCCAGAGGAAAAGGTAAAGATGAGAGAGAGAAATTTCTTATCAGGATTAACCCACGGTTCTTCAACAGGGTATTTAATTCCTTTGACGCAGGAAGTAACTGAGGACTTCTTTTTTACATTAAAATAAGATTCCTCACACTCCTCTGACACCTTATTAGGAATTTGCAGAACATCTCTGATAGCCTCTATAAGAGACTCTATTCCGTGACATAGAGGCATCCCCCCCCCTCCATATCCACTTCACCCTCCTCCATGTCTGACCAGTCAGAGTCAGACTGCAGGATATGGGATAGATAGTTTTTGCGGACAAATGGGAGGGGATTGAGACGCTGGTTTGGGGACTGAGTCTCCATTCATAAACTCATCCACAGTCTGTCTTAAGTATTGCGTCTCTTTCTTATTGCGGGGTAGCTTTGTAGAAATATTTGAGATCATTCCCTTAATGGATATAACCCATACCGGTTCAGTCCCGCTATTCTGGGAAGGTGCACTGCCCTCCCAGTAGTGAGTCCCCCGGTGAATAGGAACACTCCGCTGTACAAGAAACACACTCTTTGCCTGACATAATGTAAATGTGACAGCACAGACACACACACAGGAAAAAGGTTAAGCACAATTAACCCACAAAGAACCCTTCAGGGAGATACAGAGCAATTTGGGGCCAGCCCCCACCGCGCCCTTATCGCTAATGCCAAGCGTAGCCAGGTTGCAGACTAAGGACCGTGATAGGGGACTTAGTACACTAATAATCGCTCCCCCCTTGCTATGACCCCCTGGTACCGCTGAGGTAATCTGGAGTCACACTAAAGGAGCTGCACGTCTGTCAGTCAGCATCTGTGTCCACTGCAGAGGGAAAATGGCGCTGGTGAGCTGCTGGATCCTCTCATAGTGAATCCTCGCCCCTTCAATGGCGAGCGGTCTTCCCGCTTTTTTTATACTGGCTGATGTAATCTGTTGCTTAAAATGGAGAGAAAACCATTTTTAGGCTGTTTTTGCCAGTATGGGTACTGTGTACAGTGTACTGAGACGCAGCTGTGTACTGTGTCTGGAGACGCATTCCGCCCCGGTTAGAAGCCGTGCGTCTCCGTACCCTCATGCCACCTTAATACTCACCACTCTTCTGGCTCTGTTAGGGGTGGCGATGTGCTGTGGGAATGTATGCTCGCCGTGGCGGGGCTTGTGATTAGTTCCCTCAGGAGCTCAGTGTCCTGTCAGCGGGGACCATTAACCCTTTGGAAGTTTGCCCCCCCCCCCCCCCCCCCCACGAACCAGGCAGGCTGGTGCCAACCAGCCCTGCCTGAAAATGACACACATATAAAATAAATGCAGAAAACTCTTCAGGAGCTTCCATAAGCGTGACCGGCTCCTCCGGGCACATTTTCTAAACTGAGTCTGGTAGGAGGAGCATAGAGGGAGGAGCCAGCCCACACTATCAAATTCTTAAAGTGCCCATGGCTCCTAGTGGGGTCTATACCCCATGGTACTAAACAGAACCCCAGTATCCTCTAGGACATAAGAGAAAAAAAGGGAAAGAACCCTAGCGTGTGTGTGCGTGTTCATGTGTTTAGGGCAGACTAGATGGGCCAAGTGGTTTTTATCAGCCATCAAATCATATGATCTATGAACCATCCAGGGTAATCTCCATAAACTATGCTACCAATTACCTCCACACTACACAGGCAACACATACCTATACATACATTATCTTTCTACACTCACACACTGACCCCAGGCCAACATACCTGTGTGGCTGGATAATACAGCCTCTGCAGTCTGGCTGGACCATTATGCAATATGTAGCACTTATCCTTGTGCATCAATGCCTATTTTCCTGTAGATTATAAGCCTGCGAGCAGGGCCCTCCTACCTATTTGTATGTCTGTCACTACCCATTGTTTTATTACTGTTTTGTCCTCAACTGGACAGCAATGTTACATTTGGTAGTCTTCACCTATTAAAACAATGTGTCATGTTGCGGACGGTGTATTGACGTATCTGCTTGTGAACTGAACATGCACAACTTACAACAGCTGCAGTAGACACCAAGTCAAATTATTTGCTGATCAGTACATGCTTCCCAAACCTGTCATTGTGTTCCCCTGCTCAATCACTGTACACTGCTCAGGCAGCCAGTGGTCACAGACTATAATAGTGAGGCATGCACTTATTGCGCTATGGGTGACACGATTACTGTTCAGCTAAAAACAATCACCCCTCCCAGCCTGTTTGGGGTATATGCGGAGAGGAGCCACTATGGCTACATTTGTCATAGTAAAGGAAATAAACACTGATAACTTGTACAATGTTTCTATTATTTCTGTGTACCCCGTGTTTGTTACCAACGTATTCTTATCAGCAAAAGTTGTTAAATTTCCTTCGGCCATGACAGCTCAACCACAGACCAGCTTTGTGTCTTATCCAAGTGCAACATATGTAGACAACTGAACTAATGCTTTAACTACATGACTGAAAAGCACAGAAGGGAGACCATGTATTCAGTAACAGGAAAACCTGAAGATGTACAAACCGAAGTGCCCTGAAGATTAAAGCCCCATCAATAATCAAACCTTTCCCCGCCTGCCTCATATTACACACCTGCTGCACCATGCTATAACAGCAGCTACACAAGGTGCACTACACCAGTACACAGGAACAATGCAGAAAGGTGCAGCGTCAGTAAATGTATTCGCTGCTTGCAGTCTCCTGTTGCGCAATCAGAACGCAATTGTCAAATAATCAACAAGACTTTGAAAAATAAGCTGTTTTATTTTGCAATGTATTTATTTCATGTTGGTGGCATGGGAAGTAGAAAATCATTCTCCATGCATCTCTCTGGTCTAGTCCCTTTTGGTGGGTCCAATATGGAAAATCTTCTATGTAAAGTACCAGGAAAGAATCAGCACAGCGTGTAGGGATTGCTGCGGATCAGTTAATGAAAGCTCACATTATACGGGAGAAAGCCCTGTGGCTATACCAGGGGAGCCCACTCACATATACACGTAAAGTATTCTATTCTCTGCCTACAGGATCACAGCCTGCATAAACACATCACAAGGCCCTGAGGGATTGTGTCGCCTTGGTTTAAACAAAACACAACAAGCTGCTCCGTGGAACAGGGAGATGATAATGAGAAAAAGGCAATAAGAAATCCGGTGGGGCAGGGCTGCTGCCAGATTAAATTGCCTCATCTGTCTCCACACAACTGCCACCGGGTTATGCTGGAAATGCTGGAGAAAGAGACACTCGGCAAATGCCATCCGCTAGATACGCAATTAGAAAAACCTAATAAAAACTGTATGTACGTTTTCAATAAATATGCACCCACGTCTCTGCATAATGCAATACCGGTGTCTCAGGTCAAAGCTTGTAATGGAATTGTCTGTGTTTGGCTTGGTCGGGGGGAGGAAAACAACAACATAAAATTATATAAAACATATTTTAATAAATTCAGACCACATGGGCTATAAATAGGTATCATTCATTTCTGTGGACAATTAACGCATCACTTGTGGCACACGCTCTGGATGGGTGAGCTGGGCCATTTCCAAGTCTGCTTGGTGCCTATGCAAAATGTAATAGTAAGCAAAACCCACGTACCCTCCTGTATACTGTATGTCTCACAAATGGCTGCTTCATTTGGTATGCCACAGACGCATTTATATATATTTTACATATATTTTATATATATGTCAAAATAATGGCTTCTCCATTGCAGGGGGTACATTAGACTATAGGAACCCATGAGTAACAGTCTCCACTAAAGGCCTTTTGAACAGAACCCAGATTTGGTAAAACCAGGTGACCAGATAATATACGGCGGTAACGGTCCTTGATGACACGAATAGATGGCCCAATCACTTGCATTCTTCCATAAAACCAAATGTCATATGGCTATGGCAAAAGAAGAGCCAATTGTATCAGTGTATGGTCGTTATATAAAGATATATTAATTTGACATTCTTATTCAGTAGATATAATGTTTGGTTTCTTTTTAATAAAAAACAAAACAAAAAAAGTCCTCTTGGATTTTTCAGATTCCAGAGCAGATAATCCGACCGAAACTATTCCAGAACAGGATGTTTTTGTCTTCTGAAGGCTGTCTTTATCTCGGAAAAGGTGGCTAGCCGTCTGCATCTATCTTGTGAGCTGAAAGAGAGGAATAAGGAGCATTTCACACAATGTTACACAAGGCAGGAGGGCTAGATGTGGAATCCCGGATTTCGGTGAGCTGGGATTAGAGCGGTCAGTTATCTCCTCATGAGTGATCAGGGTTATTTCTGTATAGGAATGTTAATAGGTCCAGGATATTCAGATCAGGCAGAAGGATAAAGTAGAACCAGGCCTCTCCCAGGCGGCCTAAAGGACAGCACTCTACCGGGCAAGGGGGGGGGGGGGGGGGGGGGGGGGCGAGGAGATTCAGCATTTCAACTAGCAATTCCCAATGTAAATGGAGAATGGTCTATGAAATCCTATATCCATAGTCACATAGTGGGATCTAGTTTTCGATTTGTTATAGACAGAAATTTGATTTGGACAACACTCTCTTCATGTAGCTGATAGAGAGGGGTGCGCAAGATGGTGTCTAATACATAAGAGGAGGTTGAACATGTTGGGAGGTCATAGAGAAGGTGGGCTGAATCCGCCCAGTCCTGTAGCAATAAAACAGTACTCTGCTGTGAGTCACATGCCGGCTTTAGGTAACTGGGTTAAATTGATTTAACAGGTCGTACTGTAATGGTTCAGGTTCTAGATCTCTATGGGGCAAGAATGGTTCTAGAAAGACAAGGTGACAAAATTAACATACAGATGTGTCCTCACACAGCTAGCCTCAATATGCCATGCAGTGTCAGATACCTGGCATGAGAAAAAAAGATCTACTCCAGAACATGTGTTTTCCTGCAGCAGCTGTAAAGATAAACCCCCCGCCACCCCCCCCCCCCCCCCCCTTCCCCAGTGCCTAACCCCAACACTGACCCCAATACTTAAGGTCAGGATGTCAGCGGTCTGTGTTCCGGTGCCGGGATTCCGGCATTGGTCACCTGACCGCCGGCATCCCGACTGCCAGGATGCTGACCTCTTCCCATTTGCTCTTATGCTGGAAACAGTACATGCATTTAAAGGTATGATCATTCAGGCATGATTACTTTGTGCTGTGGTCTGGCATTCAAGGCCCCTTAATTAAGAAAAATTCTGAAAAAGGGATTACTCTTATTTATTCTCCATTTCAGCTTCAGTTATGGAAGCACCAATGGAACAGCTGCCATGTGGATAGTATACCAGTACAATCTACAGCGGTCTTCACATGCTGAACATCTAATAAGCAGAGTGCAAGAAATGACCATAGCCTTCTAAATACCGCCAATTGCGTGAGGAGACCATGACGCTTTTCCTGTGTGTCACGATCTGGTGCCTCGCTTACCTCACCGCCGGAGAAAGATAGCCATGTGATGACAACCTAAGAAAACCCTTTTGCTTGCCACCTTTCCCCCAGATATGTCAGATAATAGCCTCAGATAAATGGTAACTCACACTGCTTTGGTATCCTAAGTGCCTCACTGTCCCCGGACATGACTTGGTGGAGGACTCCCCGGAACTGGTAGAGGATCTTTAGGTTTTTATCCTCCCCGACACATGGATCATAGAACCCAGGCAGACCAGCCTAAGAAGGAACAGAGATGCTTATTAATGATATGTAACAAGCGATACCATGGAATCCTGGTGCAGAGACCACTGGAAGCTATAAGCAACCTCTCTGACAAATGCTTGGTAAAACATGCACCAGACAGATCAAAGGTAAGAGAGCCACTCTCTGAAATCTTGAGGCCCAAAACAATTGGATAAACAGGGCTCATTGTGTGCCTCATTCTGGACATTACAGTGTTATCAGGTGGTTTGTAGACAAAGCAAAACAGAGCCACATTTTTTGGTTATCATGCAAAGGTGGGTAGTATGCCGGCTCCAATAACTACTGGCGTAGAAAAGCAGGCCTCCTGTTGGCTAGTGTAGAAAAGCAGGCCTCCTGCTGGCTAGTGTAGAAAAGCAGGCCTCCTGTTGGCTAGTATAGAAAAGCAGGCCTCCTGTTGGCTAGTGTAGAAAAGCAGGCCTCCTGCTGGCTTTGTGCAGAGAAGCAGGCTTCCTGGTGGCTAGTGCAGAGAAGCAGGCCTCCTGGTGGCTAGTGCAGAGAAGCAGGCCTCCTTGGTGGCTGGTGTAGAGAAGCAGGCCTCCTGATGGCTAGTGTAGAGAAGCAGGACTCCTGGTGGCTAGTGTAGAAAAGCAGGCCTCCTGTTGGCTAGTGTAGAAAAGCAGGCCTACTGCTGGCTTTGTGCAGAGAAGCAGGCTTTCTGGTGGCTAGTGCAGAGAAGCAGGCCTCCTGGTGTCTAGTGCAGAGAAGCAGGCCTCCTTGGTGGCTGGTGTAGAGAAGCAGGCCTCCTGGTGGCTAGTGTAGAGAAGCAGGACTCCTGGTGGCTAGTGTGCAAAAGCAGGCCTCTTGGGGGCTAGTGTACAAAGCAGACTTCCAATATTGGATGGCTAGTGTACAAAGCATATATACACTAGCCACCAGAGATTGTAGGTCCATTGTATACTAGCAGTGGCGGATTCAGTGGGGGGGGCAGCCTGTCATTTAAAATCATTTTTTAATTTATTTATTTATCGCGCACTCGGGCTGCCCCCGCACTCTGTAAAGTTTGCTTCTCCATGCTCTGCGCTCCATTCCTCTAGGTGCCGGATCAGGGGGCAGCGCTGCATCTAGGAGTGGCAGGGAAGGAGAAGGTCGCAGGGGGAGTTGCGGTCGCGGGAGTCGGTCTCCGCAGGGCTACAGTATACTGCTGCTGTGAGTGATTGTACAACGAGGGACAGGAAGACCAGCAAGTGTTGCCAAAATCCTGAGAGATATAACTTTCTTAGTAACTCTCCAGCTCAGGGAGAGACAAGGAGGTGACAAATAACTCAAATCCCAGGCTTTTTATAATTACCGGCAAATCTGCATTTATTGGCCTACCAGTCACCCATTGCTTTCCATGGTCACCTACTGCCTCTCTGCTGTCACTGCCTCTCCCTGCCACCTACTACTTCCTCTGTCACCCACTAACTCTCTCTGGTGTTACTATCTCCACATCACTCTCTCCTGGCACCCACTTCCTCCCCCTGTCACCCATTCCATGGCATCACCCACTGCCTCCCCCTGTCACCCATTCCCTGGCATCACTCACTGCCTCCCCATGGCATCACCCACTGCCTTTCCGTCTCCCACTGCCTCACCCTCTGTTTCTCCCCTGTGTCACTGTCTCCCCACCATCCTCTTTTTCCTGTCACCCTCTGTCTCTTCAAGGCATCACCCTCTCCCAGTAATATAGATATGGCATTCCCTTGGAGATCACGCCGCTTGTTGCAAAGCCACACCCATTTTCCCCAGAAGTACTCTTGTGCGCACAAATCACACTCCTTCCCCTGTCATAGTGCCCCCCATTATTTTGTTCTGGATCCTCCCCTGTATACTAGCCTTGAGACATGGAACGTACGCTACACAGAATAGTCACCAGAGATTAGAGGTCCATTATACACAAGCCCTCAGATATGAAAGGTATGCTACATACACTAGCTACCATAGTTTTGGGGTCCCTATACACTATCGCCACCAGAGCAGTGGTTCTCAACTCCAGTCCTCAAATACTCCCACCAGGTCATGTTTTCTGGATTTCTTGAATCATGCACAGGTGAGATAATTATTTGTTGGTTACCACAAGCAGAAATCCTGAAAACACGACCTGTTGTGGGGTAACTGAAGACTGGAGTTGAGCACCACTGCACTAGAGAGTACCAGACTATACACTAGCCACCAGAGATTGGAGGTCCATTACACACTAGCCCTGAGACATGGATGGAACGCTATAAACACTAGCCATCAGAGGTTGCAACACTGTTTTATATAATGTATTAGCTACGGTTTTACACACAAGTACTGCATAATAGACACCAGATTGGGGTTTGCTGTGTACACAGAATCAGCTCTGTATTATACCGGTATAATTCTTCAAAGAGGACTCTGTATAGTTGATACGCAGGGCAGGAAAGGGGGTCTGTTTATCAGGGTGTGAGGGGCCAGGACTTCTGAAATGAGCAGATAGGCTCACTAGGAACCAATGCCTCACGTATATGTGTGTATATATATATATATATATATATATATATATATATAGTGACGGAATAAAGAGACTCACCTTTGAAGCCTCTGTGAGGATTAATTTAGAGTCTTTCACTAAACACTGTAAGGGTACAGTCACGTCAATCACTTTCACTTTCTCATTTCTTCGGCTGTTGTCGGTGACAAATTTACCATACCAGGCATTAAGTATTATCAAGCCTGAAAAAGATTAAAGGAAATTAGATATGAAAAGCCATGAAACATACTCTTATGGTTTTTTTTTAAATAAAATTGCATGTTTAAAAAAAATATTTTTTTTGGGAGGTTAATTTTTGGTGAAAATGATTAAAGGCAAGATTTGCATTAGAACACAATGCATAAAGAAACACTGAAGTGCTTGAAGAACACTTGAACTAGTGCAAGTCACTGGGTCCTGGGAAGCTATAGGAAATGGTACCTGGGACAGCAACGTTGCAGCGGCTCATTGCTGTAGAGATGCAGTTTTGGTTGGTCTCAGTTTTTTTCTTCCTTTTACTACAAATGACGAATTACGATGGGTGATTTCTAGCAAAATAACAGTAAGGATTTTCTCCACAACAGGCGGCTCACTTGGATGGACTCTTTCAATGGGATTTCCATAAATCCAAAAATATAATTTTCAAATTGCATCTACAGTTATTTTTAACGATCTCCTTTCATTTTAAAATCAGAGCAATGATTACAAAGAGAAAATGACACAAACATTACACCGGTCAACCCAAATTTTTTTTTTTTCCCGGCAGAGTCCACAGGTTATCCACAGGATAACAATGAGATATGATGAAGTGACAGCGGATTTGCACCAATCGGTCAAAGCTTTTCCGACCACCCAGCATGCAACAGGCCCGTCCATATATCCCCGCCTCCTTGATCAGGCAAATCAGTTTTTTGTTTGGTGCGGCAGGAACCGGACCATGGTCAGAGGGCTGCTGGGTTTTAGCAGCCTTAAGCTTTCTTATTTTATTTTTATAGTCTTACTATTTTTTTCTTGAGTGATTTTTCTAAACAGTGTCTTATACGTACCTTAGAAAGAGTCGCTCCAACAACTCTCCACCGGGTCGCAACAACGCTTACCCACGAGTACAGTGCTGTTTCAGCGGGCGTCTCTGTCGGATATACTAGCAGGTCCAGCAGACGTTACCAGGCTGTGGCCGGAGCATGGGGAGAAGGTACGGCATCAGTTCCACTTAGTAAGGGAATACGGACACAGCTGCACTGTTTTGGGAGGAGACTACCAAACAGTCGTTGACGCGGCTGCCACCACGGTTGCACCAGCGCTAGGCCTTAGGGCTCAGAGGCTCCAGGAATAGGATGAGGCCGCGATCTCTAGGGTTGATGTCCGCAGTGGGGAGTTAGACGCTCTCCTGGTCGCCCCTCGCCCCAGTTTATGACCAGTTTCCTCCAAGTCTTCCGCCATGAACTGTTTCCCGCTTCCGTCTCAGACGCTGTACACGAAGGGGACCCCGTCGCAGCATAGGCGGCTGTGTGACTGGCGCGTCGGCGTTCACTGAGCGTCTGTGTTCACTATAGGTTCATGGAGCGGCAGTGTACACTAGTAGCGTCTGGATCCACTCAGCGTTCACTAACGTACTGATCGGTCCTGGAAGCGAGGTGAGTCTCCCTGTACCCCACTCTACTGAGTATGGGTAATACAGCACTAAGTCTCTATATATTTGTCAGTTTGTTTTATTCCGATCCTCAATGCTGGTGCATGGGTAGGGTAGGGTCGGATTGTATGTCACTTTAAGAAGTTTAAAGTGATTACAGTCACAAATTGTGTAGTACACTGTGGAAGTGTTGATCATTTATCATGTCTAAGAGCGGCAAAGGGGAGGAAGGTACACTCACAGCAACACCAACACTCATATCATGTTTGTCTTGCAAAGCTGTGTTATCCTCTCAAGATCTGGTTCAGGATGGTTTGTGTGCAAATTGTTTTACCTTTCACCAGGGGTTATTGAAAAATACAAGGCAGATTCAGATGCAGATGGATCCACCTTGGGCTATGTTTGCACAGACTTTATCCATTATAGCTGAACGGATAATTCCTCCAACTCCTGTACCAGGGATAGGTTACACTATTAACCCTTACATGCAGCTCCCCACCTATGGTGTATCACTTCCAGCAGCAGCCTCTCAAAAGAAACAAGCTGATAAGCAGGTGGTAAGTAAATTTTCATCCTCACAGGCTACACATGATTCAGATGAGGATTCATCGGAAGATGAAAGCTCAATTAATTCTACTTCGGCATACGAAGAGGAGGAGGAAGGTCTCAGCTCAGTGGATATAGCGGAGTTAATAAAAGCAATGAAAGCCATTCTATCCTTAGAGGATTCAGCAGAGCCTGTGTTAAAAACCAAGGCACCTGTGTTTAAACGTCCCAAAACAGTTAAGACTGAGTTTCCAGGGTCAGATCAGCTGATGGAAATTATGGAAGAGGCTTGGGCTTCGACCAATAAGAAGTTTAGAATTCCTAAGAAATGGAATTCCAATTATCCTCTTCCAGCTGGGGATTGTTTAAAAAGGGAGGTGGCTCCTAAAGTAGATATGCATGTAATTCGATAAGTGCGAAAATCTACATTACCTTTGCCTTCAACTTCATTAAATTATGTGGCGGATAGGAGAGTGGATGGTTTTCTAAAAATTTTTTTTTCCCTGTCTGGGAAAGTCATAAGGCCAGCCACGGCTTCAGCTTGGATGGCAAAGGCAGTGACTGCCTGGGCTGATGCACTGGAGGGGGATTTTTCAATAGCTTCTAGAGAGCAAAAATCCCATATAGCACATATAAAACAGGCTGCAATGTTCTTGGAAGAAGCAGCATTAGATATGGGTACTATTGCCTCCTGGGCATCAGCTTCAACAACAGCTGCTCGCAGAGCAGTTTGGCTACGTACGTGGAAAGCGGATTCAGAATCTAAGAAGGTTTTGGAATCTTTGCCCATTTCTGGAGATATTCTTTTTGGTAAAGAATTGACAGATATTCTGGAGTCAGAAGCAGACTCCAAGAAGGTCAAGTTTCCTTCCACATACAATTTCAAACCTAAAGTTCCGGCTTTTCGGCCCTTTCGGTCTCAAGGAAAAGCTAAAGGAAAAAAGTGATAGCAAGCAGCTCCAATACAAGAAGTCTGGTAAGACTAAAAAGCATTGGGCTACCAGAGGACCGGTTGGGAAAACAGATAATAAGCCATCAGCCTGATGGTGCGGGACTCCACCTGGGGGGGACTTCTTTAGTTTGCACAGATCTGGCAGCAGTCTACAACAGATGCCTGGGTGCAGGAAGCGGTATTTATAGGTTATGCTTTTGCCTTCAAGAAGCACCCTCCTCGAAGGTTTTTTTGTACCAGCCTGTCTTGGGTAGAGACGAAGGCCAGGGCTTTGTTAGAGGCAGTTCAGAAATTGCTTGAGTCAGGAGTAGTCATTCCAGTTCCTCCTGCACAACGAGGACAGGGTTTTTACTCCAACCTGTTTTTAGTTCAGAAGCCGAATGGGTAATTTCGGTCCATTCTCAATCTCAAAGTACTGAACAAATACATTTGGGTACCTCGGTTTCACATGGAGACATTACGTTCCATCATTTTGGAGCCAGGGGATTATATGGTAGCCCTGGATATACAGGATGCTTATGTACATGTTCCCATAGCACTGTCCCATCAGTGCTATCTCAGGTTCGCTATCCTCCAACAGAATTTTAAGTTCCAGCCACAGCTCCCAGAGTATTTATCAAGATTATGGTGGTAATGGCAGCTTATCTCCGTAAACAGGGGATAAGAATATTTCTATACCTCGACGATTTTTTATCCCTGGCACAGATGCAGGAATTGCTCTCTTATGTCATCTGCAACAGACAATAACGTGTCTGCAGAACCACGGGTGGCTCATAAATTGGGCAAAATAGTCTCTGGTTACATCACAGTGGATAACTCACTTGGGGGCTGTACTGGATTCAAGTCTTCAGAGAGTAATTTTACCTCTGAACAAGATATCCAAGTTTTAGTCAAGGATTCAGGACTTGTTACACAGTGAAAAGGTACCCATTCACGCAGCAATGTGCGTGATGGGTTTCATGGTGTCAACATTCGACATGGTGGAGTATGCACAATTCCACTCGAGTATGCACAATTCACCTCTGCAGCGTCTGATTCTTGCCAAATGGAATGGGTTGCATCAGACGATAAAAACACAGACTATGGTTCTTACGACAGAAGTAAGAAGGTCATTAACCTGGTGACTACAGACATCCCATCTGGACAAGGGGAGACCCTTTTGGATATCATATTGGGAAATTCTGATGACAGATGCCAGTCTCCAGGGCTGGGGAGCAGTGTCAGGAAGGTTGTGTTTTCAGGGGCAATGGACCAAGGAAGAAAGTTGCCTGCCATTAAATATATTGGAACTTTGGGCCATATACATGGCACTGATTCAGGCAAGGACATTCTTCAGGGGAAAACCAGTCCAGATCCGCACGGACAATGCGACGGCAGTAGCGTACCTCAACCATCAGGGAGGAACTCGCAGCCGAAAAGTGATGAAGGAGGTAAGTCGCATACTAAAGTGGGTAGAACTTCATATTCCAGCCTTGTCTGCAGTGTTGGTTGCGGGAGTTCTAAACTGGGAAGCGGACTTTCTCAGTCTACACGCCATTCAGGCAAGCGAATGGGCTCTACATCCGGAGGTCTTCCAGACTCTAGTAGACAAGTGGGGTTTGCCAGAGATAGATCTCATGGCGTCCCATCTGAACAACAAAGTGCTCGCATACGGGTCAAGAACAAAGGATCCCAGAGGGATCTTTGTGGATGCCCTATCGGTAAGATGGGATTTTCATCTGGCTTATGTGTTTCCTCCAATCACCCTATTACCCAGGGTGGTGAGAAAGATAAAGCAAGGAAAAGGTGCCGTGATACTAATCGCTCCGGCTTGGCCCAGAATGCATTGGTACACAGATCTGCAGAGGATGTCGATGGATGTTCCACTTCTGCTCCGTCAATGTCCAGATCTACTGATGCCTTGTTATCACAGAAATCTGGATCGATTGTCTTTGACGGCGTAGCTCTTGAAACCTCTATCCTAAAGTCAAGAGGATTCTCACAACAGGTAATTCAAACTATGCTCAGAACAAGGAAACCTTCCTCAGCTCGCATTTATCACCGAATATGGCAAACCTATATTCATTGGTGCAGTGAACGGAAAATGGACCTTAAGTCTTTCGGCGTTTCCAGGGTCTTTGCATTCCTTTAGGCAGGAATGGATAAAGGTTTGAAGGTGGCTACCTTGAGAGTGCAAGTGTCTGCATTGACTGTATGGTTCCAAAAGAAAATTGCCAATTTACAGGATGTGCGTACTTTTTTTCAGGGAATGCTGCGCATTCAACTTTGTTCCTCCTACAGTGTCTTGGGACTTAAGTCTAGTCTTGAAAGCCCTTCAAGTTGCCCCGTTTGAACCACTTAATAAAGTGGATTTTAAATGGTTGACAGCTAAAGTTCTCTTTCTACTGGCTATGGCGCTAGCTAGAAGAGTATCAGATTTAGGGGCATTGTCATGTCGTTCCCCATTTCTGATTTTTTTATCCAGATAAAGCAGTTCTCAGAACTAGACCTGGGTATCTTCCGAAGGTGGTGTCTAAATTCCACCTTAATGAGGAAATTGTAGTCCCGGCTTTCCAGGTACCGGGCTTTTCTGCGGGAGATGCATCACTGGATGTGGTCTGTGCATCAAGGATCTACGTGGATCGTACCAGTGCCTTCAGAAAGACAGATTCTCTCTTCATTCTCTATGGATTTCACACGAGAGGATGGCCTGCTGATAAGCAGACACTGGCAAGATGGCTTCGAAGCATATTCTCAGGCTGATCTCCCTGTTCCGGCTAAGGTCTCTGCTCACTCTACTCGTAAGGTAGGTCCATCATGGGCAGCACAACGTGGTGCTTCAGCAGAACAGATATTAAGGCAGCCACATGGTCTTCCATTAACACATTCATTAGACATTATGACTTGGATACCTTTGCCTCTCGTGACACTGAATTCGGGCGAAGGATTCTCCTGTCCAATCAGGAGCATCCCCACCACTAAATTGCTTTGGGAAATCCCATTGTTATCCTGTGGACCGTGCCGGAGAAATATCCGTTATGGTAAGAACTTACCGTTGATAACGGTATTTCTCCTAAGTCCACAGGATCCACAGGGTTCCCACCATGACGCATCTGATTTGAGGATCCTTTTACTCACTAACCTCTTCCTTCTTGTACGGAAGGGTGTGCATGTGTGTTCTTATTGCCTGATCAGGGCTATCTATGATGCTCCTGCCTTGAGCTCTGGAATACAACTGATTTGCCTGAGCAAGGAGGCGGGGATATATGGACGGGCCCATTGCATGCTGGGAGGCCGGAAAAGCTTTGACCGATTGGTGCAAATCCGCTGTCGCTTCATCATATCCCATTGTTATCCTGTGTAAGTTGTGGACTTTGGAGAAATACCGTTATCAATGGTAAGTTCTTACAATAACGTATATTTTTTGGAGTCTTTATTTCAATTACTATTTTCTGATTCTCTATATCGAAAAATAACCAAAACCTTTGTTTATTTTTTAAAAGCTTTGCTTTTGTCCCTTTTACAATGATCAATAAATAATAAAGTTTTTGAATGACAATATAAGGAGAAGTGTGTTTTAATAAGTAAGGGAAAGTAAGAGCGGGGGGAAAGCAAGTGGTATTCTGCCCTCATTACACGTAAGCAGTGTGTAAGTATTCAGATAACTAAGCTATGTCCATCTCTCAATGCACAGACAATGAGATTTCTGGAACTGTAAACCTTTTATTAATACAGACTGGAATGATTGTCCATATAATATAGCTGTAGTTCTGCAGAATAGATCACTGTACATGTAACAAATATGAGAATAAACAGTGCACAGAAATAATATATAAGTCTCTGGGGTAGAGGAGACTTAACACAGCCTGTCGGCAACTCAAGCACAGATAAGTGAGTAGTAACAAAAATGGAGGATCTAACCCTTTGACCTGTCACATGGCAAAAGACAGTTAAGCATACACAAACAAATGCAGAAAAGATAACATGGGTGCCTATTCGGAAAAGCAAGGTGATGGACTTTGAACGTTATCATCAGGGGCAATACAATGAGAGTATGATTGGGGATTATATTTGGGGGCTAATACAAGAAAGTTCATACAATCACAGAAAAAATACGAAAAATATTAATTTCTAAACTTTTTCTTTATATATTCTGCTACAGTAGTTGATTATTTAAAATAAAATATTGTAAATAAAAGTAATTTAAATTCATAACAAAAGTTTGTTTTATTTTTACATACAATAAAGATATTAAATAGGGACATTTTCTTAAAATCCGTAATTTCATTCTGATAGTAACAAAAGCAAACTTTTTTGGGTGAAACTATTTTTTTCTTTAATTAGTAATGTGGAAGAAAAAAAATCAGATATGCGGAACCCAGACTCAAAATTTGTGCTGACCAGTAAATTATTTTCATTGTAATGTCCTACACTTGAAACATTTTTGTTTGCTATTCTGGCTGCCCACATAAGTAGATCTGGGTACACTCCGCTGCGCCACTCACCCAATATTGGCTGATTGGCCCGTTAACTGCATAGGTGTGTATGCAAGAGCCTTAGCTGATAGACGGAATAAAACGTCCCTGCAAAGATCAGATGAGGAGATCCCA
This sequence comes from Pseudophryne corroboree, assembly GCF_028390025.1. NCBI lineage: Eukaryota > Metazoa > Chordata > Amphibia > Anura > Myobatrachidae > Pseudophryne > Pseudophryne corroboree. The sequence goes on along the minus strand of NC_086453.1, from coordinate 296,284,837 downwards.
TCTTATATCCTGCTTTAAAACTAAGATGTCGACATTCTGATCACATTGAAGTGTGACTAAAACTAGCTCCATGTGCACGGGATGCACAGCGATCGGACAATCACTCAGAGGATAGGAGTGTTTATGTGATCGCAGATTGCGTGTACCAACGTGCTATTTAGAAGCTTAGTAGTCTGTTGCACACAGATAATTAGTGCGCCTGGTGAACTAGCAAAGAGTATATATTGGCCCTCATTCCGAGTTGTTCGCTCGCAAGCTGCTTTTAGCAGCTTTGCACACGCTAAGCCGCCGCCTACTGGGAGTGAATCTTAGCTTATCAAAATTGCGAACGAAAGATTAGCAGAATTGCGAATAGACACTTCTTAGCAGTTTCTGAGTAGCTCCAGACTTACTCGGCATCTGCGATCAGTTCAGTCAGTTTCGTTCCTGGTTTGACGTCACAAACACACCCAGCGTTCGCCCAGACACTCCCCCGTTTCTCCAGCCACTCCCGCGTTTTTTCGCACAAACCCATAAAACGGCCAGTTTCCGCCCAGAAACACCCACTTCCTGTCAATCACATTACGATCACCAGAACGAAGAAAAAATCTCGTAATGCCGTGAGTAAAATACCTAACTGCATAGCAAATTTACTTGGCGCAGTCGCACTGCGGACATTGCGCATGCGCATTAGCGACTAATCGCTCCGTTGCGACAAAAAAATAACGAGCGAACAACTCGGAATGACCCCCATTGTACTAAATATAAATTGTATATGTATGAATGTGTTTGCTTTCACTCAATTGATACAAGAGACTTGCTTAAAGATACAAATATATATTTAGAAAAGATACATATGTAAATGCACAGAACCAGATTGTTACTCAGCTGATACAACTATAGCAACCACAAATGTAACAATTAGCATAAAAATAAAGCAAGTCACTTGACTCATAGAAACATGCAAATATATAAAAATAATGAAGTACCGGTATCACTTGAAATTGTAGAAGCTGTCAGTATACTAATATCAAGAATTATTATCCAGTGACGACAGTGTAATATCAGCAGCTAATTCGCTTTAGCTGTTTGATAGAGCGCTTAGTTTCACTTAAAGTGAGTAGCCGCTGCGGGTAGCAGTTTGCAGGTTTGTACCAGTAGCAATGACAATGGTGCAGTCCCGTGATACTCAATTTAGAGGGGAAATGAATCCAATCCACCTGCCACTGGCGTCCAGTGCAGGATAACTTCCCAATGGTGTTTTTACCCGATCAAGCGGGAAAGTCACTCAATAATTACCCCTCCAGATGTCCGCTCAGCAGGAGCATGGCGTACACTGTCAGCGCAGGCACTAGCGTTGGTGCAGACGAACTGTCTCCTGGCAGGTGGGAGTGTAAAGCTTCCAATTGTCAGAGAGATGAAAGACTGCAGGTGGCAGGCGCACTAATTGCGGTAGTAAGTCATTGTGTGATAACTGATACTCCAGCAGGGTATGATGTCAACGCGTTTTATCCCGTCAGCTCTCAGGACTTTTTCAAGACTGAAGGGCTGTTGGAGTTTTAGCCCTTTTAACTTTCCCTCAATGTGTCCCACACAATATAGATTTACAATATATATTATTAATGCAGCTCTGACAATGGGGCAGATGTATTAAGCCTGGAGAAGTGATAAAGCAGTGATAACGCACCAGCCAATCAGCTCCAATATGTAAATTTACAGTTAGGAGCTGACTGGCTGGTGCGTTATCACCTTGCACTTATCACTGCTTTGTCACTTCTCCAGGCTTTATACATCTGCCCCAATGTTCCATATCTCCAATGATAATTACCCATTTTAGACTCCTCAGCCTCAATTATCCGGCGCACAGACTCCTGCATTAAACGCACCTATAAAACACAAATGAACATTAAACTAGCGGTACAGCTGTGTATGGGACAGAAATAACACAGGCCAAGGAATAAGACCCTACATCACAGTAAGCTGGAAACAAAACTTTAAATATTACATTTAATGTAAAATCGGAATGTGAAACGATTTACTAAAATATACAGTATAGAGTGTGATACTGAGTTGGAAACAAAGCCAAAACCACGTTGCACTGCAGGGGGGAGATGTAACATGTGCAAAGAGATGTAGGCGTGAAGATGTGACAGAGTTGTGTCCAAACTTGCAGTGTAACAATAAAGCTGTCTAGCATGTGTGGGCTACATACAAAAGCAGCCAGTATTTACCCTGCATGGAAAATAATAGGATTTTAATTACCTACTGGTAAATCCTTTTCTCGTAGTCCGTAGAGGATACTGGGGTCCACATTAGTACCATGGGCACTTTAAGAAATTAATAGTGTCGGCTGGCATCTCCCTCTATGTCCCTCCTACCAGACTCTAGAAACTGTGCCCGAGGTGATGGACATACTTCGAGAGAAGAATTTAACTGAACAGTGGTGAGATTCGAACCAGCACACACAAACAAGAGGGAAGCCATGCTAACCAAACTGAACAGGAACAGCAACAGCTGAACCAACAACATGAATTAACTAAGTAACAGGGCAGGAAACATGAAGAACTGGGCGGTTGCCCAGTATCCTCCACGGCAGGCATTCCCAACCACGGTCCTCAAGGCACACCAACAGTGCAGGTTTTAGTGATATCCATGCTGCAGCACAGATGGTTAAATCAAATTAACTGAGCTACTAATTAAGTCATCTGTGCTGAAGCCTGGATATCACTAAAACATGCACTGTTGGTGTGCCTCGAGGACCGTGGTTGGGAATGCCTGCTCTACGGACTACGAGAAAAGTATTTACTGGTAGGTAATTAAAATCCTATTTTCTCTTACATCCTGGAGGATACTGGGGTCCACATTAGTACCATGGGGATGTACCAAAGCTCCCAAACCGGGTGGGAGAGTGCTGAGGTTCCTGCAGAACTGATTGACCAAACTGAAGGTCCTCAGAGGCCAAAGTATTGAACTTGTAGAACTTAGCAAACGTGTTTGAACCTGACCAAGTAGCTGCTCGGCAGAGCTGTAAAGCAGAGACACCCCGGGCAGCTGCCCAGGAAGAACCCACTGACCTAGTAGAGTGGGCCTGTACTTTCGGAACCGGCAATCCTGCTGATGAATAAGCCTGCTGGATAGTAAGCCTGATCCAGAGAGCAATAGACTGCTTTGAAGCAGGACACCCAATCTTCTTGGGATCATAGAGAACAAACAGCGAGTCAAATTTTTTGTGACGAGCCGTCCTCTTCACGTAGATCCCCAAAGCCCTCACAACATCCAGGGACTTTGCGGTAGCAGAGGTGTCAGTAAGCACCGGAACCACAATAGGTTGGTTGATATGAAACGCAGACACCACCTTAGGAAGAAATTGCTGACGGAGTTCTGAGTTCAGCTCTATCCTCATGAAAAACCAAATAGGAGCTTTTGTGAGACAACGCCCTCAGTTCGGACACACGCCTTGCGGAAGCCAAGGCCAACAGTGTAACAGTCTTCCACGTAAGAAACTTAACGTCAACCTCCTCTAAAGGTTCAAACCAGTCCAGTTGCAGAAACCGCAACACCACGATAAGATGCCAAGGTGCCGTGGGGGGCACAAAGGGCATTTGGATGTGCAGAACCCCCTTCAAGAACGTCTGAACCTCAGGGAGGGAAGCCAATTGTTTCTGGAAGAAAAAGGACAAGGCCGAAATCTGGACTTTCAAGGAGCCCAAACGTAGGCCCACATCCCCACCTGACTGTAGAAAAAGGAGAAAACGTCTCAGTTGAAATTCCACTGCAGGAAATTTCCTGTTTTCACACCACGAGACATATTTTTTCCAAATACGGTGGTAATGTTTAGATGTTACCCCTTTCCTAGCTTGGATCAGGGTTGGAACAACCTTGTTCGGAATACCTTTCCGGGCTAAAATCTGACGTTCAACTTCCATGCCGCCAAACGAAGCCACGGTAAGTCTTGATAAACGAACGGCCCCTGCTGCAGAAGATCCTCTTGCAGAGGTAGAGGCCACGGGTCCTCCAGGAGCAACTCCAGTAGATCCACGTACCAGGCCCTTCTCGGCCAATCTGGAGCAATGAGAATCGCTTGAACCTTTTCCCTTTTTATTCTTTTGAGAATTCTTGGGATCAGTGGAAGAGGTCGGAACACGTAAACCATCTGATAAACCCATGGAGTCACCAGAGCGTCTACCGCCACTGCTTGTGGGTCCCTCAACCTGGAACAATACCACTTTAGTTTCTTGTTGAGACGAGAGGCCATCATGTCTATCTGTGGAATTCCCCACCGACTTGTCAAGGACTCGAACACCTGCGGGTGAAGGCCCCACTCTCCTGGATGGAGGTCGTGTCTGCTGAGGAAGTCCACTTCCCAGTTGTCTATTACTGGAATGAAGATTGCCGACAGTGCCACCGCGTGTCTTTCTGCCCAGAGGAGAATTTTTGTTACCTCTGTCATTGCAGCTCTGCTCCTCATTCCGCCCTGTCGATTTGTGTACGTTACGGACGTCACATTGTCCGACTGAACCTGAATGGCTTGATCTTGAAGAAGATGCGATGCCTGGGGAAAGGCGTTGTACATGGCCCTTAATTCCAGAATGTTGATTGGAAGAATGGCTTCCTGACTTGGCCATTTTCCTTGGAACTGTTCCCCTTGGGTGACTGCTCCCCAACCTCTGAGGCTTGCATCCGTAGTTAGCAGAATCCAATTTTAAATCCCAAACGTCGACCCTCGGTCAGGTGAGAAGCCTGGAGCCACCACAGAATAGAAATCCTGGCTTTTGGCGACAGACATATCCTCTGGTGCAAGTGAAGATGTGATCCGGACCATTTGTCCAACAGATCCAGCTGGAATGGCCTAGCATGAAACCTTCCATACTGCATAGCCTCGTAAGAGGCTACCATCTTCCCCAGAAGGCAAATGCACAGATATCCGGGTTGGTTTTAGGACATCCCGCACCATTGACTGGATTACCAATGCCTTTTCTAAGGGAAGGAACACCTTTTGTTCCTCCGTATCCAGGACATTCCTAGGAACGGAAGCCTCCGTGTTGGTTCCAGGTGGGATTTTGGCAGGTTCAGAATCCACCCGTGATCCTGGAGAAGTCTGGTTGAGAGGGCGATGCTGTCCAACAACCTCTCCCTGGAAGGCGCTTTTATCAGTAGGTCGTCCAGGTATGGTATGATGTTCACTCCCTGTTTGCGGAGGAGAAACATCATCTCTGCCATCACCTTGGTGGAAACTGGTAGTGACAGTCCTGCAGGGCAAACCTTAGATATGTCTTATGAGGCGGCCAAATCGGAATCTGAAGGTACGCATCCTTGATGTCGAGAGACACCAGGAATTCCCCTTCCTCCAGACCTGAGATCACCTCTCTCAGAGACTCCATCTTGAATTTGAACACCCGTAAGTACGGGGTTCAGTGGCTTGAGGTTTAAAATGGGCCTTACCGAACCGTCCGGTTTCGGTACTATAAACAGGTTGGAATAATAACCCTTGTTTTGTAGGTGTAGTGGAACTGGAACAATGACCTGAGTCTGTACCAGTTTTTGAATCGCTGCCTGTAAAGTCAAACTAGCTTCTGAAGAAGCTGGTAAGCCGGATCTGAAGAATCTGGGTGGTTGGCTTTCCTGAAATTCCAGTCTGTATCCCTGTGCGATAAGCTCTTTGACCCAGGGATCTTGACATGATATCGTCCATATGTGACTGAAATAACGTAACCGGGCTCCCACCTGCCTGTCTTCCAGGCAGTGCGGTCCACTGTCATGCTGAAGGCTTTGAGGAAGCAGATCCGGAGGTCTGTTCCTGAGAACCTGCAGCAGCGGGTTTTCTGGGTTAACTTTTACCGCCTAGGAAGGTTGTAGAAGAACCCTTGGATTTTCCTTTAAATTTTGCATTCCGAAAGGACTGCAGAGTTGGAGCAGAGTAGGTTTTCCTAGCTGGGGTTGCTGCGGAAGGAAGGTATGTAGACTTACTCGCCGTAGCTTTGGATATCCACGTATCCAGTTAATCTCCAAAAAGAGCCTCACCCGTGAATGGTAGGCTTTCCACGCCTTTCCTGGAATCCGCATCCGCAGTCCACTGGCGTAGCCACAAGCCTCTGCATGCTGACACTGCCATGGCAATTTCCTTTAAGGCCTCCACCATAAAGTTAGCAGAATCCTGAATATGCTGTGGGAGTAAAATAATCTCTACCCTGGGTAAGGAATCTAAGCCGTCAATTAGGTTACCTGACCACTTAGCAATGGCCCTAGTGATCCATGCACAAGCAATAGTGGGTCTCTGGGCCACCCCAGCCGCAGTGTATAAAGATTTGAGAGTGGTCTCAATCTTGTGGTCCCCTGGGAACCGGTAAGACTATAGTATGCGACAACCTGGACACTGATGCGTCCACAATCGGTGGGTTTTCCCATTTCTTCCTATCCTCCGCAGGAAAGGAAGAAATCAGCCTTTTAGGGATCTGAAACATTTTGGCAGGGTTCACCCACATCTCAGTATGAGACAGCTTAGTAGAAATATTTGAACTCATCCCTTTAATGGAGGCCAACCATGGGGGTTCATCCCCACTGGACTGGGAGTACAGGGTAGTGAGAGACATTCTGCTGTACAAAACACACAGTCCCTCGAGATGATTGTAAAGGGGCACCTACACACACACACACACACACACACACACACTAGTGAAAACACAGTATATGTAGGCAGGGTCCTCAGAGAGACACAGAAATCAGAGCCAGCCACACAGCGCCCCTTCTAGCAAGGTAAAACCTAGCTGGGTCGCACAGAAATAAGCACCTTAGTAGTGGTTATAATCTTAAACTTGCTCCCCACCTTTACTAAGACCCTCTGGTACCACGGAGGAGACTTGGAGTCCTTGTGGAGGAGCTGCGCGTCCCTGGGAATGCTGCCTGTATGAGCTGCAGAGGGAAATGGTGCTGGAGAGTTGTAGTATCCGCTCTGAGTGAAGCCCCACCCCCTGTAATGGCGCGCGGCTTCCCGCATTTTTTATACTGGCCCTGAGGTAAAAAATGTTTAACCAAGAGTTAAAATCCCTGTTAGTACGTTGTGGCCAGTGTGGGCATCAGCGGAGGCTCAGCGCGCCTCTCACAGCGGGACATACCGTCAGCGCGTGTCTGTCTGAGCCCCCTAAAGCGCAGCCTGCAGTCAGAGCTGCACTCCAGCCATTGTGCCGCCATTCCCGCTGGCGCCCCGCTAACTGGGACGCCGGCATTGTACTCACCACTCTTCATCTTCTGTAAGATAGGAATGAAATAGAGGGCGCAGATGAGCTGCACCATCCAGAGGGAGGGGGGGTTCAGGAGCTATGTTTTGAAACGGTGGTATGTCGGCCGGTGTCTCGAGGGCCGTGTGTGTGTGTGTGTGCTTCCAATAAAGCAGTAAAGCAGAGGTACAGGGTCCCAAGGAGTGTCCAGCGGGGTCCCCCAACCAGGATCCACAGTGTTTGATGTGGGCGGCGGTGCTGGTGGTGTGGAGTTGCTGCCTCTGCCTCTTCTAAGATGGCCGCCAAGCGGGTCCGTTTGGTATGCGGGAGTTGAGTGCGGCAGTAGCCTGGCAATTCAGGCAGAGGTGTCCAGTGGTGAGCGGAGCCCTGTGTGGAGTCGCACTGGGCCCAGCCGAGCAATGCAAGCGGTGGTGTGGTGCCTGCTATTAGTGATTGCCACCTCCAATATGGCCGCCGGACAGTGCACTCGTGATTAGAGTGCTAATTTGTGTGAGGGTGAGTGTGAGTAGCTGTGGGGGGCTGTGTACCTTCGGGGGGGGGGGGTCCGGTGGCGGGGAGGCCTCCGTAGTGTGTGTGGAGGGTTGCGTTGGTGGCGTGGAGCTCGCCGCGGCCGGACGCCACCTCCAAGATGGCCGACGGACGGATCCGTGCGCCGAGTGCAGAGGAGCTGTGGCGAGGGTCGGAGGTCGGGCAGGTCTATGAGACGCGTCTGGCGGTGAGCGGAGCCCGGAGTCGTCGTGTGGAGAGTCTCACCGGGTCTGTCAGACAAGTGCAGCCTGCTGTGCGGGGCCCGTCCCGAAAGTCTGCCCCTTCCAATATGGCCGCCGGACGGAACACTCCTGGCTGGGGCAGCACCCAGCGCCGTTTGTTTGGTGAGTGTTGATATTAGCGGCAGCAGTGGGTAGTTAAGCACCGTTGGGAGGGGGGGGGTGCTGCGTCCGGAGGGTGCTCGGTGGCCTGCGGGACGGTAGGAGGCCGCGTCGGGTCCACGCCAAAATCGAGGCCCCAGGCTGGAGGGTGCGACTGGGCCTCAATCCGCAGGAGCTTTTTCCAGTTGCTCCCCGATTCTGAGGTCGCAGTCTAAGTGTCCCCCTGAGTGCTGTAGATGGGGTTCTATAAATTGGGGTACTTTGTGAGGGGTTTTTGGTTAAAAATAACCCGTTTAAGCCTCTGGGAGTGGGGAGCTCAAGGCAAGTGTGTCTGTTCCTCACAGTAGCTAGGCCACACCCCCCACCACTCTTCATCTTCTGGCTCTGTTAGGGGGTGGCGGCGTGCTGCGGGAGGGTATGCAGCGCCATGGTGTGGCTTGCGAATGGCTCCCTCAGGAGCTCAGTGTCCTGTTAGCAGAGAAACGGGACCATCTTAAAGTGCTCATGGCTCCTAGTGGACCCGTCTATACCCCATGGTACTAATGTGGACCCTAGTATCCTCTAGGATGTAACAGAAAATTAAAATAAATGTATTTGAACATAGTTTGTCCAGATGCAAAGTTATCTTGCTTTCTTTTGTTTTGCTCAGAATCAGACCAAATAGCCTGTGTTAGTAGTTTAGGGTTTATTTCCGATTTCAGTGGCTGATAGGTATTAATGAAGTGTCATAGACAGACAGTCGATGAAGGGCACATGAAATCAGCTGCAATGCTTAACAATCCCCCAAAAAGATTTAATGGAATTTGGCAAAAGTTTTCCCCCCCACTTAAACCTCCTCCCAAACGACCCAACGCCCAATAACAATTTCTACAGCAGAGTGGCTTTCTTCCCGTCACCCCTACGCTTGTCTTTAGGTTGGGAGTGGAGGGGCAGTAAAGTCCCCAAGTATGGGGAACATGGTTTCCCTGTCGGGCTTCTAAATGATAATACATTTAATTTATTTTGAATCCTTCTACTGTATATGTTCATTTACACAATGACCATTCAGATCTGTGTCTGTTCCGGGTCAGTAATACAGTCCCCTCTGCACTTCCATCACATCAGTTCCATTGTGGAATGCGGTCTACCAATATCCCATGCAGGCAGATTGTTTCATGTCCACAGAATAGATTTACAACCACTCTGGAGAAGGTGGTAAAATGTTCGGCTACTGTATCCAGGGGTACAGCAACGGAAAGAATCAGAATGTCCCCAGGTCCGGCCTAAATAAGATGTGTACAGATGCCATATTGGCTGTGTGAGGTTACATATATGTAACAGGACAAGCACAAAGCTACTTACTGTGACCAACAATAAGGCATACTTCATGCTGCATGTATCGGTGTGCACTGCTAAAGTAATGGCTATTAATCCCAGAACATGCTATGCCCCTCCTGCCTCTCTGCCGTGCCTCATTGCCATTGTAAGCAATTGCCTCTATACGTTCCATCTTTAATTCTCACTTTCCGCTTTGCCATGCCCTCTTTCTTCTATGCTGCTCCCTACCGTCTGCTCTGCCATGCCCTCTTCCTGCTGTGCTATACCGTCTGCTCTGCCATGCCCTCTTCCCTCTATGCTGCGCTATACCGTCTGCTCTGCCATGCCCCTCTTCCGTCTATGCTGCTCCCTACCTTCTGCTCTGCCATGCCCATCTTCCCTATATGCTGCGCTATACCTTCTGCTCTGCCATGCCCATCTTTCCTCTATGCTGCGCTACACAGTCTGCTCTGCAATGCCCCTCTTCTATCTATGCTGCTGCCTACCTACTGCTCTGCCATGCCCATCTTCCTTCTGCTCTGCCATGCCCCTTGTCCCTCTATGCTGCGCTAACACCTTCTGCTCTGCCAAGCCTCTCTTCAGTCTTTGCTGTGCTACACCTTCTGCTCTGCCATGCCCTTCTTCCCTCTATGCTGTTCCGCACCTTCTGCTCTGCCATACCACTCTTACCTCTATGCTGCACCACGCTTACCACTCTGCCATGCCCTTCTGCCCTCTATGCTGCACTGCACCTTCTGCTCTGTCATGCTCCTCTTCCCTCTATGCTGTTCCCCATCTTCTACTCTGTCATGCCCATCTTCTCTCTATGCTATGCCCCACATACCACTCTGCCATGCCCCTCTTCTCTCTAGGCTGCACTGCACCTTCTGCTCTGCCATGCCCCTCTTCCCTCTATGCTGTTCCCCATCTTCTGCTCGGTCATGCCCATCTTCTCTCTATGCTATGCCCCACCTACCACTCTGCCATGCCCCTCTTCTCTCTAGGCTGCACTGCGCCTTCTGCTCTGCCATGCCCCTCTTCTCTCTATGCTGCACTTCACCTTCTGCTCTGCCATGCCCCCATTACCTCTATGCTGTTCCCCATCTTCTGCTCTGTCATGCCCATCTTCACTCTATGCTATGCCCCACCTACCACTCTGCTATGCCCCACCTACCACTCTGCCATGCCCCTCTTCTCTCTATGCTGCACTGCACCTTCTGCTCTGCCATGCCCCTCTTCTCTCTATGCTGCACTGCACCTTCTGCTCAGCCATGCCCCTCTTCCCTCTATGCTGTGCCACACTCTACATCACCCCTATCAACATGGACAGGGCTTGAGCATATGTGGATTATTGTACAGCATGTAACGGATTTTCCTTTACTCCCATCGCCATAGCATTTACATTGTACACATAGGAGGTAAATGAAATATAACACTCACGGCAGCCTCTGCCTCTTGCTTTTTGTGTACTATTTCAGATGCAGAACTCTCCCTTTGCTTCTCCAGGTCCCTATAAATGAAACAACAGTGAAGGTGAGTACCCTGATAGGTTGTCGGCAATGATCCCCTAGTGACTGGGTGCCTGGCTCACTTCCACAGCTCATTCAGGTCTACTTACAATGGTTCTAGTCGATAGGGGTTTATCTGAGCCAATTCTGTGTCCTTTCTAATTAAAATCCTCCAGTCAGGCTTAAATAATAAGTCCATCCAAACACAGAACACTAGACTTTAATGGTTACATTAAGGTGAAGTCTGGAGCATCAGCTTATTTGAGAGTCAGAGCTGTACGCATTGTACTAGGAGGGAGGAGCATGGACTACAGTACTGACTCTCAAATCAGACAGGCAGTGGTTAGTAGAGCAGAAAAAATAAGATTTTACTCACCGGTAAATCTATTTCTCGTAGTCCGTAGTGGATGCTGGGACTCCGTAAGGACCATGGGGATTAGCGGCTCCGCAGGAGACTGGGCACAACTAAAGAAAGCTTTAGGACTACCTGGTGTGCACTGGCTCCTCCCACTAAGACCCTCCTCCAGACCTCAGTTAGGATACTGTGCCCGGAAGAGCTGACACAATAAGGAAGGATTTTGAATCCCGGGTAAGACTCATACCAGCCACACCAATCACACCGTATAACTCGTGATACTATACCCAGTTAACAGTATGAAATATAACTGAGCCTCTCAACAGATGGCTCAACAATAACCCTTTAGTTAGGCAATAACTATATACAAGTATTGCAGACAATCCGCACTTGGGATGGGCGCCCAGCATCCACTACGGACTACGAGAAATAGATTTACCGGTGAGTAAAATCTTATTTTCTCTGACGTCCTAAGTGGATGCTGGGACTCCGTAAGGACCATGGGGATTATACCAAAGCTCCCAAACGGGCGGGAGAGTGCGGATGACTCTGCAGCACCGAATGAGCAAACTCTAGGTCCTCCTCAGCCAGGGTATCAAACTTGTAGACTCTGCAAAAGTGTTTGAACCCGACCAAGTAACAGCTCGGCAAAATTGTAAAGCCGAGACCCCTCGGGCAGCCGCCCAAGAAGAGCCCCTTTCCTCGTGGAATGGGCTTTTACAGATTTAGGGTGCGGCAGTCCAGCCGCAGAATGTGCAAGTTGAATCGTGCTACAGATCCAGCGAGCAACCGTCTGCTTAGAAGCAGGAGCACCCAGCTTGTTGGGTGCATACAGGAGAAATAGCGAGTCAGTTTTCCTGACTCCAGCTGTCCTGGAAACATATACTTTTCAGGGCCCTGACTACATCCAGTAACTTGGAATCCTCCAAGTCCCAAGTAGCCGCAGGCACCACAATAGGTTGGTTCACATGAAAAACTGATACCACCTTAGGAAGGAATTGGGAACGAGTCCTCAATTCCGCCTTATCCATATAAAAAACAGATAAAGGCTTTTGTATGACAAAACCGCCAATTCTGATACACGCCTGGCCGACGCCAAGGCCCACAGAATGACCACTTTCCACGTGAGGTATTATAGCTCCACGGATTTAAGTGGCTCAACCCAATGCGACTTCAGGAAATCCAACACCACGTTGAGATCCCATGGTGCCACTGGAGGCACAAACGGGGGCTGACTATGCAGCACTCCCTTAACAAAAGTCTGAACTTCAGGCAGTGAAGCCAGTTCAATTTTGGAAGAAAATCGATAGAGCCGAAATCTGGACCCTAATGGAATCCAATTTTAGGCCCATAGTCACCTCTGACTGTAGGAAGTGCAGAAATCGACCTAGCTGAAATTTCTCCTTTGGGGCCTTCCTGGCCTCACAGTACGCAACATATTTTCGCCATATGCGGTGATAATGGTTTGCGTTCACTTCTTTCCTAGCTTTAAATAGCATAGGGATAACTTCCTCCGGAATTCCCTTTTCCTTCAGGATCCGGCGGTCAACCGCCATGCCGTCAACGCAGCCGCGGTACGTCTTGAAACAGACAGGCCCCCTGCTGCAGCAGGTCCTGTCTGAGCGGCAGAGGCCATAGGTCCTCTGAGATCATTTCTTGGAGTTCTGGTTACCAAGCTCTTCTTGGCCAACCCGGAACAATGAGTATAGTTCTTACTCCTCTCCTTCTTATTATTCTCATTACCCTGGGTAAGAGAGGCAGAGAAGGGAACACATACACCGACTGGTACACCCACGGTGTTACCAGAGCGTCCACAGCTATCGCCTGAGGGTCCTTGACCTGACGCAATATCTTTGTAACTTTTAGTTGAGGCGGGACGCCATCATGTCCACCTGTGGCCTTTCCCAACGGTGTACAATCATTTGGAAGACTTTTGGATGAAGTCCCCACTCTCCCGGGTGGAGGTCGTGTCTTCTGAGAAAGTCTGCTTCTCAGTTGTACACTCCGGGAATGAACACTGCTGACAGTGCTAACACATGATTTTCCGCCCATCGGAGAATCCTTGTGGCTTCTGCCATCGCCATCCTGCTTCCTGTGCCGCCCTGTCGGTTTACATGAGCGACCGCCGTGATGTTGTCTGACTGGATCAGCACCGGCCGGTGTTGAAGCAGGGGTCTAGCCTGACTTAGGGCATTGTAAATGGCCCTCAGTTCCAGAATATTTATGTGTAGGGAAGTCTCCTGACTTTTCCATAGCCTTGGAAGTTCCTTCCCTGTGTGACTGCCCCCCAGCCTCGAAGGCTGGCATCCGTTGTCACCAGGACCCAGTCCTGTATGCCGAATCTGCGGCCCCCTCGAAGATGAGCACTCTGCAGCCACCACAACAGCGACACCCTGACCCATGGAGACAGGGTTATCCGCCGATGCATCTGAAGATGCGACCCGGACCACTTGTCCAACAGATCCCACTGGAAAATCCTTGCATGGGACTTGGCGAAAGGAATTTCTTTGTAAGAAGCTACCATCTTTCCCAGGGCTCGCGTGCATTGATGCACCGACACCTGTATACGTATTAGGAGGTCTCTGTCTAGAGACAACAACTCCTTGGACTTCTCCTCCGGGAGAAAACCTTTTTATCCTGTTCTGTGTCCAGAACCATACCCAGGAACAGTAGACGCGTCGTAGGAACCAGCTGCGACTTTGGAATATTCAGAAACCAGCCGTGCTGTTGTAGCACTTCCCGAGATAATGCTACTCCGACGAACAACTGCTCCCTGGACCTCGCCTTTATAAGGAGATCGTCCAAGTACGGGATAATTATTTCGGCCATTACCTTGGTAAATACCTCGGTGCCGGGGACAGACCAACGGCAGCATCTGGAATTGGTAATGACAATCCTGTACCACAATATTGAGGTACTCCTGGTGAAGAGGGTAAATAGGGACATGCAGGTAATCATCCTTGATGTCCAGTGATACCCTGAAAATCTCCAGGCTTGCAATAATCGCCCTGAGCGATTCCATTTTGAACTTGAACCTTCGTATATAAGTGTTCAAGGCTTTCCATTTTAGAATGGGTCTCACCGAACCGTCTGGTTTCGGTACCACAACATTTTGGAATAGTAACCCCGGCCTTGTTGAAGGAGGGGTACCTTGATTTCACCTGCTGGAAGTACAGCTTGTGAATTGCCGCCAGTACTACCTTTCTCCGAGGGCAGCAGGCAAGGCTGATGTGAGGTAACGGCGAGGGGGAGTCGCCTCGAACTCCAGCCTGTATCCCTGTGATACTATTTTCAGAACCTAGAGATCCACCTGTGGGCAAGCCCACTGGTCCCTGAAGTTCCCGAGACGCGCCCCTACCGCACCTGTCTCCACCTGTGGAGCCCCAGCGTCATGCGGTGGACTCAGAGGAAGCGGGGGAAGATTTTTGATCCTGGGAACTGGCTGCTGGTGCAGCTTTTTTCCTTCTTCCCTTGTCTCTGTGCAGAAAGGAAGCGCCCTTGACCCGCTTGCTTTTCTGAAGCCGAAAGGACTGTACCTGAAAATACGGGCTGTGAGGAAACCTGAGGTAAAATTTTTTTATTCCCAGCTGTTGCTGTGGATACGAGGTCCCAGAGACCATCCCCAAACAATTCCTCACCCTTATAAGGCAGAAACTCCATGTGCCTTTTACAGGCAGCATCACCTGTCCACTGCCGGGTTTCTAATACCCTCTTGGCATAATGGACATTGCATTAATTCTGGATGCCAGCCGGCAAATATCCCTCTGTGCATCCTTTATATATAAGACAACGTCTTAAATATGCTCAATGTTAGCAAAATATTATCCCTGTCTTAGCGTATTAATATTATCTGACAGGGTATCAGACAACGCTGCAGCAGCACTATTTATGCTGAGGCAATTGCAGGTTTCAGTATATAACCTGAGTGTGTAAATACAGACTTCAGGATCGCCTCCTGCTTTTTATCAGCAGGTTCCTTCAAGGTGACCGTATCCTAAGACGGCAGTGCCACATTTTGACAAACGTGTGAGCGCCTTATCCACCCTAAGGGATATCTCCCAACGTGACCTAACCTCTGGCGGGAAAGGGTACGCCATCAGTAACTTTTTAGAAATTACCAGTTTCTTATCGGGGGAAACCACGCTTCTTCACACACTTCATTCATTCATCTGATGGGGGAACAAAACACTAGCTGCTTTTTCTCCCCAAA
The DNA here is from genome assembly GCF_028390025.1 of Pseudophryne corroboree. Taxonomy (NCBI): domain Eukaryota; kingdom Metazoa; phylum Chordata; class Amphibia; order Anura; family Myobatrachidae; genus Pseudophryne; species Pseudophryne corroboree. Next base: position 296,269,385 of record NC_086453.1, on the reverse strand, counting down.
AATAAAACCCCTTTTATGTGGTACTTGGGTTCATGTCAGAAAATGCGTAACACATTTTTCATTGCCGAGATCATGTAACGGATGTTCCTAGTGGATTGTGTATATGTCTCAACCTCGTCGACACTGGAGTCGGACTCCGTGTCGACATCTGTGTCTGCCATCTGAGGTAACGGGCGTTTTTTGAGCCTCTGATGGCCTTTGAGACGCCTGGGCAGGCGCGGGCTGAGAAGCCGGCTGTCCCACAGCTGTTACGTCATCCAGCCTTTTATGTAAGGAGTTGACACTGTCGGTTAATACCTTCCACCTATCCATCCACTCTGGTGTCGGCCCCACAGGGGGCGACATCCCATTTATCGGCCTCTGCTCCGCCTCCACGTAACCTTCCTCATCCAACATGTCGACACAGCCGTACCGACATACCGCACACACACAGGGAATGCTCTGACTGAGGACAGGACCCCACAAAGTCCTTTGGGGAGACCGAGAGAGAGTATGCCAGCACACACCAGAGCGCTATATAATGCAGGGATTAACACTATAACTGAGTGATTTTTCCCCAAATAGCTGCTTGTATACATATATTGCGCCTAAATTTAGTGCCCCCCCCCTCTCTTTTTAACCCTTTGAGCCTGAAAACTACAGGGGAGAGCCTGGGGAGCTGTCTTCCAGCTGCACTGTGAAGAGAAAATGGCGCCAGTGTGCTGAGGGAGAAGCCCCGCCCCTTTTTCGGCTGACTTTCTCCCGCTTTTTCTGGAATACTGGCAGGGGTAATTTTACATCTATATAGCCTCTAGGACTATATATGATGTAGATTTGCCAGCCAAGGTGTCATATATTGCCCTCAGGGCGCCCCCCCCAGCGCCCTGCACCCATCAGTGACCGAAGTGTGTGGTGTGCATGAGGAGCAATGGCGCACAGCTGCAGTGCTGTGCGCTACCTTGGTGAAGACCGAAGTCTTCTGCCGCCGATTTTCCGGACTCTTCATGCTTCTGGCTCTGTAAGGGGGACGGCGGCGCGGCTCCGGGAACGAACACCAAGGTCGGGTCCTGCGGTCGATCCCTCTGGAGCTAATGGTGTCCAGTAGCCTAAGAAGCCCAAACTACCACCTGTTAGGTAGGTTCGCTTCTTCTCCCCTTAGTCCCTCGCTGCAGTGAGTCTGTTGCCAGCAGATCTCACTGTAAAATAAAAAACCTAAATATACTTTCTTTCAAGGAGCTCAGGAGAGCCCCTAGTGTGCATCCAGCTCAGCCGGGCACAAGAATCTAACTGAGGTCTGGAGGAGGGTCTTAGTGGGAGGAGCCAGTGCACACCAGTTAGTCCTAAAGCTTTCTTTAGTTGTGCCCAGTCTCCTGCGGAGCCGCTAATCCCCATGGTCCTTACGGAGTCCCAGCATCCACTTAGGACGTCAGAGAAATGACCATTACTAGGGATGGAGGGGATAGGATGAAATCATGGGCACATTTTTAATATTGGGTGAAAATGGTCATCAAGCGTGGACGGCTACTTATTGTGTGTGGACAGTATTGCTAGAAAAAGAACATTTTAAAGAGCTTGGAGCAGAGCTGCTGTGATCACTGTATCTTCCCAAATACAGCAGTAATTATTTATTACTAGGTGATTCACCGCGCCCTACGGGCGCTCTTCACACAGTCGTGGGGGGCTGTGGTTGGGGGTGTGGCAGGTGCGTGGGAGACGCGGATGGGGGAGGGGGGACGCTGGTGGGGGAGGGGTGGTTGCGGGGGTGGTGTTGGTGGGGGAGGGGCGGGTGCGGTGGGTGGGGGTCCGGAGCCACCGCAGGTGCGTGGGTGCCGTGGGTGGGGGTCCGGAGCCACCATGGGTGGTGGAGGGGGTGGTGTGCGGGTGCCGCGGATGGGGCCTGGAGGTACTGCGAGTGGGGGAGGGGCGGGTAATGCTTCTCCTGCTTCTCCTCCTGGAAGCAACTAGGCTGCTGTCCTCCCATTGGCAGTGGCTCTCCCGGAGACTCGCACAGCAGCCAGTCACTATTGTTAGCGCCGGTGTCCCAACGCACCGCATTACAGGGAAGAAGATGCACTCAATAAACTACAGCTCCCAGCAGCCCTTAGCGCCGGAATGCTTCGGCGCTAAGGGTTGCTGGAAGCTGTAGTTTATTTAGTGCCTATACTTCCCTGTAATGCAGCGCGTTGGGACACCGGCGCTAACAATTAGTGACTGGCTGGCAGAACTGACTGACTCGCTGAATCAATGTAAAAGGTGAAAGTGCTGTGCAGTGTCAGCATCCAGACATTACCCTCCGTGATATCACCCACTCTATCTGATACATTAGCCATCTCGGGGTTTCCAGGCCGGCCAGGTGCTGTGTTGCGGAGTCAGGGCCTCTGGGGATCTGTGCGCAGCTGTGGCGGGGAGGCACCTCTGTGACATCACGCGCAGAGGAGGCTCCGGGGCTCAGAGAGTATGCAGCGCAGGGAGGCCTATGAAAGCCTTCCGCTGTGCCGCTTTCATACACATCTATGCCGGTGGCCGCAGCAGCTTTTGTTCCACCTGCGCTGCGGCTAGGGAGTGGGGATTTTTGATGCCAGAGGGGGCAGGCAGACTGGCGCCGGTGCATGTGCAGTTCTGACCTGATCGCTGCACTGCGATGAACTGCAGCGAGCGATCAGGTCAGAATGACCCCCATAGGACGCTGTAGGAAAAGTTTTTCCCCCCCTATCTACAGCAGAGACTTGCTGCAGATGCAGTGGCACACCCTCCAGGTGGACCTTTTTGGCAGATACAGCACCTTTTTTTTATGGTCTGTACCGATTTTTGGCTCTCCAAACGTCCATTGAAAGTATAGGAAATTCGAATTTGTAGTGATTTTTATGTGTAAAGTGTTGGAGGGTACGTTGCTGCAGATGCGGTGGGCCTATATTGGGGTGTGAGGCTGGAGCTGGAGCTCCATGAGCCCCACTGTTAATCCTGCTCTTGGAACACACACTCACACAGCAGCCAAAGGACAGAGCCTCCCATTGGATGTAACCTGTGTGGGAGGGCGTTTCTCACCCAATCAGCTGTGGACTGGGTGTGATAGACCTGCTTCTAACCCAATGAGAGCTCCTAGCCACGCCCAGCATTAGCCACACAGTCACAGATCTGGGCAATTATATAGGAGAGTGTTGTGTATTTAAATAGCGCCACTGGATTCTGTACATGGATATTAAAGTCGACGAAGAAGGGGGAATTGGGCGTACGCTGCTGAAAAACACTACTATGCAGAATGGTGCCAGGTACTACTATGCAGAGAGGTGCCAGGGACAGCTATGCAAAGAGGTGCCAGGGACAGCTATGCAGAGAAGTATCAGGGACAGCTATGCAGAGAGGTGCCAGGGACAGCTTCAGTATACAGAGAGGTGCCAGGGGACTGCTATGCAGGAAAGTGCCAGAGACTGCTTCAGTATACAGAGAGGTGCCAGGGACAGCTATGCAGAGAGGTGCCAGGGGCAGCTATGCAGAGAGGTGCCAGGGACAGCTATGCAGAGAGGTGCCAGGGACAGCTATGCAGAGAGGTGCCAGGGACAGCTATGCAGAGAGGTGCCAGGGACAGCTATGCAGAGAGGTGCCAGGGACAGCTATGCAGAGAGGTGCCAGGTGACTGCTATGCAGATAGGTGCCAGGGACAGCTATGCAGAGAGGTGCCAGGGGCAGCTATGCAGAGAGGTGCAAGGGACAGCTATGCAGAGAGGTGCCAGGGGCAGCTATGCAGAGAATTGCCAGGTGACTGCTATGCAGAGATGTGCCAGGGACAGCTATGCAGAGAGGTGCCAGGGACAGCTATGCAGAGAGGTGCCAGGGACAGCTATGCAGAGAGGTGCCAGGGACAGCTATGCAGAGAGGTGCCAGGGACAGCTATGCAGAGAGGTGCCAGGGACAGCTATGCAGAGAGGTGCCAGGGACAGCTATGCAGAGAGGTGCCAGGGACAGCTATGCAGAGAGGTGCCAGGGACAGCTATGCAGAGAGGTGCCAGGGACAGCTATGCAGAGAGGTGCCAGGGACAGCTATGCAGAGAGGTGCCAGGGACAGCTATGCAGAGAGGTGCCAGGGACAGCTATGCAGAGAGGTGCCAGGGGACTGCTTTGCAGAGAGGTGACAGAGAGTGCTTCAGTATACAGAGAGGTGCCAGGGAGGTGACAGCTATACAGAGAGGTACCAGGGGACTGCTTTGCAGAGAGGTGCCAGGGACTGGCATGCAGAGAGGTGCCAGGGACTGGCATGCAGAGAGGTGCCAGGGACTGCTATGCAGAGCGGTGCCAGGGACTGCTATGCAGAGCGGTGCCAGGGACTGCTATGCAGAGCGGTGCCAGGGACTGCTATGCAGAGCGGTGCCAGGGACTGCTATGCAGAGCGGTGCCAGGGACTGCTATGCAGAGAAGTGCCAGGGACTGCTATGCAGAGAAGTGCCAGGGACTGGCATGCAGGGAAGTCAACATCTGCCTGTGGTTTACTACTGATCACCATCCCCATTGTGTGCCTGCACTATACTTGCTGCAAACAATAAGCCCCCAAGCAGGTGCATTCTCATTATGTCCAGGTATGTGTAGCCCACATGTTGCACGAATCATTATACCTTTATGTGAGAGCACCCCATAACACCCAAATTCCACCTCTTCAGTCATTAATGTAGATGTGATCACAATGTGTACGTCTATGCATCACCCACACTTGTGCACCTCCATTTTCCAAGCATGCGTCGTGAATTTTATGCAAGAACTCTTCTGCACATGGGCTTACGTTCAACTCTGCATCACGGTCTATAAGGCGGTCACTCTGTTTACAGTTTGCAGGCATTTATCCTTTCTGTACTGACTGTTACTGCCCCCCCGCAGGACTGGTATATACCTTGCCCAGACTACAGACAGATCGTGCGAAGTGCGTTCTATACCGCATATCAAAACTTCCCTGTACCATCAGTGCTCGAAGTGGGCCAGTGTACGCCAGAACGTCATACCGACACTTCGAGCACTGACCCCCGCCTCCTTTCAAATTCTGCACTGTCAAGCGCTGGAACCGGCAGCCAATCAGGGGGAGATTTCAAATTGTGGCGCCGCGGTCATAGGGACCGAAGGCCATCTTTACACCACCGCTGCTCCGGGCTGTCACCTCTTCACCGGCGCCACTGCTGCCCATGTCATCCTCCGCACCGCAGCCCAGGGCTTCTCCTTTGTCCCTGCCGTCACTCTCTCTGTCACGCTCCCTGTCCCTATGTCCTTGCTGTCACTCTCCCTGTCCCTGAATTTTGGATCATACTGTGTGGCATAATGTGAATTTTGGCTCATACTGTGTGGCATAATGTGAATTTTGGCTCATACTGTGTGGCATAAAGTGAATTTTGGCTCATACTGTGTGGCATAATGTGAATTTTGGCTCATACTGTGTGGCATATTGTGAATTTTGGCTCATTCTGTGTGGCGTAATGTGAATTTTGGGTCATTCCATGGGAATTTTAGCTCATTCAGTGTGGAATAATGTATAAGGGGCACCAATACTAGATAATATAAGGGGCCCTACTATGGTGATGCATAATGTGTATAAACTATAAGGGGTATATGATGTGGTATACTACACTTAAGGACACGCCCCCTTTGAGTGTCCACGCCGGGGCGTGTGGATAATTAAAACCTTCGCTTTTCCATACCCCCACTTCAAAATCTCCACTTCGACCACTGTGTACCATACTATGGGGTGAGGTCAGTGGTGCAAGTGGGCGGGTACGGGTGGGTACGGCGTACCCGTAAGAATTTAGCCGTGGGTACGCCGTACCCACACCGACGGGCCGCCGCTCCTCGCACCGCCGCTGATGTGAGGGAAGGAGAGCGCAGCCTGTGCCTCTCCTTCCCCTCAGTCTCCGGCGGGTGTCATAGTTTAATTCAGCGCCGATCCGTGAGCCAATCAGAGCTCGCGGTGCGAGCTCTGATTGGCTCACGGATCGGCGCTGAATTAAACTGTGAGACACCCGCCGGAGACTGAGGGGAAGGAGAGGCACAGGCTGCGCTCTCCTTCCCTCACACAGGACGGCAGCGGCCAGCGGCAGCGGTGAGCAGGGAAGGGGGGGGGGGGGGGCATGTTATACCTGGCACTGGGGGGGCATTTCTATCTGGCACTGGGTGGGCATTTCTATCTGGCACTGGGGGATATCTGGCACTGGGGGGCATATATACCTGGCACTGGGGGATATCTGGCACAGGGGGGCATATATACCTGGCACTGGGGGATATCTGGCACAGGGGGGCATGTATACCTGGCACTGGGGGATATCTGGCACAGGGGGGCATGTATACCTGGCACTGGGGGATATCTGGCACTGGGGGGGCATGTATACCTGGCACTGGGGGATATCTGGCACTGGGGGCATATCTGGCACTGTAGGGGCATTTCTGTATCTGGCACGGGGGGCAATGTATATCTGACACAGTGGGAGCATTTGTGTATCTGGCACTGTGGGGCAATGTGTATCTGGCACTGTGGGGCAATGTATATCTGGCACTGTGGGGCAACGTGTATCTGACACTGCGAGGCAATGTATATCTGGCACTCTGGGGGCATTTCTGTATCTGGCACTGTGGGGCAATGTGTATCTGGCACTGTTAGTCAATGTGTATCTGGCACTGTGGGGCAATGTATATCTGGCACTGTGGGGCAACGTGTATCTGGCACTATTGGGGTCATACGTGTATCTGCCCCTCCCCCATATGTGTATCACGCCCCCATTTTCATTGGCCACGCCCATGTGGCATTTGGCCACACCCATTTTTTTTGCACGCGCGCCTTCGGCGCGCGCACACAGTACCCGTAAGACATTTTTTCTACTTGCACCACTGGGTGAGGTGTATCAAACCTTCTAAAGAGGACAAGTGAGACACCAATCAGCTGCTAGCTATCATTTATCAAATACATTCTATAAATAATAGTTAGAAAAAAGATATTATGGGCAACTTTTCCACCTATCTTCTTTAAAGTGCTTGATACATCTCCCCCCATATCATTCATGAGTGATATCATAGTACTTTATTATAAGTTATTGAGTGATCAAACTTATAAACACTGTAGGAAATGTCAGAACGGATGCAAAATAAACAAAGTGTATGTCTGTAAAAAGAGAAAATGCAGGTGCACACTCCAAGTACTAAACACTACTAATCAGAAAATTTATATAAAACTGCAATATAACAGAGTAAAATCAAGGTACTTAGCATAATTTTTGTCCAAAAATATTGCCCCAAAATACTGGCCCACCAACAGCGACCAGGAGACCTCATCTGGCAGGTTCCTAACATTCCTAAGGTTTCAAGTCCTGTATTTATGTGTTTTAGGGAAGTTAGACTTTAATCTCTAACAGAGCCAGGACTGCTATAAATGATTAAATATTCCCCGTACAACGCTATGTGATATGAGGGTGTTGATCAATAAATGATATTAATCGCTGATCTACTGCTATACAACAATAAACATATTAAAACCCCTCTATTTTATACTAGACAGTAATTTTTACAGCAAGAAAAGTAACTAAATATTAAAATAATTAGCCTGAATAAATGACTAACAAACACTGAAAGAGACCCCGATTTTCCTTGCACACAGAGAAACCGTCTTGCAGAATTATTTGCAGAGCGTCTGTGAAACACTTACTTCTCTTTCTGCGCCTTGAGGTAAGGTTTGATAATAAGCCGGTGCATGGCCACATAGATAACAAGGGGTCCCACGGTGGCATAAAACACAGCACTCGGTAGAAGCTGATCTGTCAGGTGGATAGGGAAGAAATATGTCTGACTAGCTCTATTCAACCTGCAACAAAGAAGAACAGGAATAGATTAATAGAAATAGTCTGCAGGCTGTGAGCAAGGAAACAACCCGTAATTTATACTTTCCAATGCACGCGGAATCTCATCTGACCTACAGTGCATAACTTGACACATCTATTATCTCCCGGGTTGTAATATGTGCACATCTAATAAGTAGCTGCTGGTCAACCTGAACAACAGACTGTTCATTTAAAGACGCCAGCAAGCCTGAAAAATAAATAAACTGAATGCCAGATAGCCATTTCTTTAAAGGAGGGTAAACGCAAATGTTTCTGTTTAATCAAATCATTTACTCTCTTCAGTATTATTTGTCAGAATGACGGATGATAATCGTGCAACTTACCATATGCGAAAAAGAAATCCAACTTTCTTATTCTAGTTAAATACTGTATATTGAATCACAGTATATTGAAACAGGGCGCCCTCTGGTGTTAGAAGACGGAATTACTGAACTGCAGTCAAATCAACACCATTTACAAAAACGGAAATTAGTTTGCACACCCATAATTTGGCTCCCCAAATGACCAGACTCATTTTTACATTGCTTCACACCAGGGAATTACTTTATTTGCTACATATTTGTGCTGTGTGTGATACCATTTAAACGGACAAACATAAGAAACATTTTCCATGATTACTCTCTATATTGTTACCTACCCGTTAATTCAGAAATATACACCTAAATTTGATACTTTCCCAGTACAGAGGTGAAAATTCTGTGCACTTTATTCTAGGCCTCAAGCAATTAGAGAATGAAAGGCAGATACTTCAGTGTGTTTGTATCTCTTTCTAGTGCTATGCGACGTAACCCTCATATCTGGTTTTATAAGGTCGGTAGGACTAAGAAACAATAGGCAGTACAAACGTTAGGTGCTAATTCTATTGCGGTTGAAATTTAGGCCACCTTCATGTTAATCAGTTGTTTTTCTTATTTAGTTGTAGTATTTTATCTCTTAGAAGAGAGGTCCCAAAATCTGGTCACCAGAGTTCCCAGTATGACGCACACAGATACTTGGGCTCCCAGTATAACGACATATAGATACTTGTGTTGACCACTGCATATTAACCATTTGACCATTGAACTGTCAACATTTGAGCCTGTGGACCATCTGGTGTCAACCCACTTACTGTCTATTTATCTACTGTCTATCTTCCATCTGGATACAGGTAGAAGGGATCAGGTGTTGGATCATGCGATGAAGGCTGTGACTGTATATAAGGTGGAAGGGGTTATGTGATGGAGGCTGTGACTGTATATAAGGCGGAAGGGGTTATGTGATGGAGGCTGTGACTGTATATAAGGTGGAAGGGGTTATGTGATGGAGGCTGTGACTGTATATAAGGCGGAAGGGGTTATGTGATGGAGGCTGTGACTGTATATAAGGCGGAAGGGGTTATGTGATGGAGGCTGTGACTGTATATAAGGTAGAAGGGATCATGTATGTATTGGGAGACTGTGACTGTATACAAGGTAGAAGGGATCATGTGATGGAGGCTGTGACTATATAAGGTAGAAGGGATCATGTATTGGAGGCTGTGACTGTATATAAGGCAGAAGGGGTTATGTGATGGAGGCTGTGACTGTATATAAGGCAGAAGGGGTTATGTGATGGAGGCTGTGACTGTATATAAGGCAGAAGGGGTTATGTGATGGAGGCTGTGACTGTATATAAGGCAGAAGGGGTTATGTGATGAAGGCTGGGACTGTATATAAGGTAGAAGGGATCATGTATTGGAGGCTTTAACTGTATATAAGGTGGAAGGGGTTATGTGATGGAGGCTGTTCCTGTGTATATATTAGAAGGGATCATGTGTTGGAGGCTGTGACTGTATATAAGGTAGAAGGAATCATGTGATAGAGGCTGTTCCTGTGTATATAAGGTAGAAGGAATCATGTGATGGAGGCTGCTCCTGTGTATATGGTAGAAGGAATCATGTGATGGAGGCTGTTCCTGTGTATATGGTAGATGGGTTCATGTTGGAGTCTGTGATTCTGTATAAGGTAGAAATGTTACGTTTGAGGCTGTACAAGGTGTAATTCATATGGGAATAATGAGAAATGTATAAATGCTTGGAAAGAGTACATTGGGTGTTAGATTCTAGCTGCACTGGAAAGTCTACAAAATTATACATAGTAACAGCACAAGTAAAGGCATAGAGAACCAAACCATTCCTTCTTAGCCATATGCAACGTTAGGAAGTATGGCCTACACCTGTCACACAAGGAAAGGTTTGTCTCAGTTATATGAGGTTCTGTTGACCATTCTAAATGGATTTTAGTTGGAGGAGGGAGGGCGTTACAATTCCTCATACTTGGTAAAGCTGAGAGGCTGAGCTATTGTATAGCTATCTCCTATATATTAGCCCTGTGACTCTGTGTCTGCATTTCTAACGCTGGGTGGAGTCACAGAGCCTGCCCTACCAGTGTCAGCACAGCTGGGTGGAGTCACAGACCCTGCCCTGTCCCAGTCTCAGCACAGCAGAACGGACCACTACAGACACACCACACTGCCAGGTAAGCAAGGAGACCCACACACCCCTCCCCTGCAAACACCCACCACCACCTACTGCAACCACCTTACCCTCCGCCCCCCCCCTTCCATCTCTTACAGTGCTGCCGCGCCGACGGCGCCACACACAGCCGCTAGCCAGTCCCCCGCTAGCCCGCCCCCCCTTCCATCTCTTACAGTGCTGCCGCGCCGACGGCGCCACACACAGCCGCTAGCCAGTCCGCCCCCCCTTCCATCTCTTACAGTGCTGCCGTGCCGACGGCGCCACACACAGCCGCTAGCCAGTCCGCTCCCCCCTCCATCTCTTACAGTGCTGCCGCGCCGACGGCGCCAGACACAGTATTAGTGTTGTTTAGGATTATAGAGTGTGTTGCTGTTTTGTAGAATGTAATATGTACATTGTGTGTGTTTTGGGTGTGAAAGCGTGTGGTTGCAGAGTGGAGGGAGTAGTAAGGTACATACTATGGAATGGTATGAATTATTTTGTTTGAGGGGGGGTGATGGGTATTGGAGGTGTAATGTCTGTTGGAGGTGCACATGCTGTGTGTAGGGATGGGGGAAAGGTATGTGAATGTGGAAGGTTGTGTTAATGTGTAGGGGGTAGTGTTGTGGGGTGTATGTGTGGGAGGTGTGTGTAAGGTATGGTGTTGTGGGTGAATGGTCTATGGACATATGAGGTGCGTTGGTTGTTGGTAAGGTGGTTGGGGTGGCATGGGGTTGCATGGGAAATAAGCACGTTTGGATTGTATGCACTGTAAGAGATGGAAGGGGTGGGGGGGGAGGCGGGCTAGCGGCTGTGTGTGGCGCCGTCGGCACGGCAGCACTGTAAGAGATGGAAGGGGGGGGGCGGGCGGGCTAGCGGCGGACTGGCTAGCGGCTGTGTGTGGCGCTGTCGGCGCGGCAGCACTGTAAGAGATGGAAGGGGGGGCTAACGGGGGACTGGCTAGCGGCTGTGTGTGGCGCTGTCGGCGCGGCAGCACTGTAAGAGATGGAAGGGGGGGCTAACGGGGGACTGGCTAGCGGCTGTGTGTGGCGCCGTCGGCGCGGCAGCACTGTAAGAGATGGAAGGGGAGGGGGGCGGGCTAGCGGGGGACTGGCTAGCGGCTGTGTGTGGCGCCGTCGGCGCGGCAGCACTGTAAGAGATGGAAGGGGAGGGGGGCGGGCTAGCGGGGGACTGGCTAGCGGCTGTGTGTGGCGCCGTCGGCGCGGCAGCACTGTAAGAGATGGAAGGGGAGGGGGGCGGGCTAGCGGGGGACTGGCTAGCGGCTGTGTGTGGCGCCGTCGGCGCGGCAGCACTGTAAGAGATGGAAGGGGGGGGGGGGGGGGGGGGGCGCGGAGGGTAAGGTGGTTGCAGTAGGTGGTGGTGGGTGTTTGCAGGGGAGGGGTGTGTGGGTCTCCTTGCTTACCTGGCAGTGTGGTGTGTCTGTAGTGGTCCGTTCTGCTGTGCTGAGACTGGGACAGGGCAGGCTCTGTGACTCCACCCAGCGTTAGAAATGCAGACACAGAGTCACAGGGCTAATATATAGGAGATATCTCCTATATATTAGCCCTGTGACTCTGTGCCTGCATTTCTAACGCTGGGTGGAGTCACAGACCTGGGCGGACTTAGTAGCTCCTGGCCTGTCCCAGTGTCAGCACAGCACACACCACTAGCAGAAGGGACCACCAGCCAGAGATTGCACACACCATTCCCTGCCACAAGCCAGCAGTGCACTGACCGCCCACACTGCCAGGTAAGCATACAGCCTCACCCCACACCTCCCCTGCAAACACCCACCACCACCTAACACACCCACCTTCCCCACCACGGTGGGACACACAGCCACAACCGAGGCCGCTGATAACCCCCCCTACCATCTGTAAGATTGCAGCCGCGCAGCAGCCACACCCTCACGGCTAACACCCAGACCGCACACACCCCTCCCCCCCTCCCCACTGCCGCTGCACACACTGCAGGAGCCGACCCACACTGATCCGCCAGCTCACTCTGCACTTCACCAGCCAAGTCACTCGCACCAGTCTGGCTACGGGCGACAGGCCTCTCGCCACTCCCGCATCACCCAGCGCAACCTTCAACCAACACCCTCCCCAACCACCCGCAGCCCTCACCACCATCAACCACACAATAATATATGTGGCTTATATACGACCCAGCAGCAGCGCATCCCCCCCCCCCCTTCCCCACCTTGGCACACAGCTTATGCTAATACACCACCCCTGCAGCTCACACGAAACCTCAACAAAACCATCAACCTCCCCCTACCCTACTCTCCACCCCTCCCATTAACACTACAAAGCCCCCATACCCTTCACCATCCATCCACACACCCAATGTGGAACTCCACCACCTATGGCAGCCTCGGACATACCCTCCCCAATCCCCCTGCCACACACACCCACAACTCCAACAAGACCAACACCTCCTGCCCCCTCCACCATCCCTCAGCCGACAGGGGCGTAGCCCCTTACGACGGTGTGAAGAGCGCCCGTAGGGCGCGATGAATCACCTAGTAATATATATATATATATATATATATATATATATATATACGAACAGAAATCAGTCCTTTGCGCTATAATCCTTGGAACTCCAGATTAATGTCCAATTGCGCTTCAATCCCCTCCGTGCCACCGGAGAAAAGTAGAAACTGGTAAACAAATTGGAGAGCGCAAATGAGTAATAAAAAGTATATAGTTTTACTTGTAAAAACTGTTTACATACATTTCAGTTTAAAGCTTGGACGTGGACGTTGTGACGTCAGTGACCGTAACCAGAGCGGGCCCTGAGAGAAGTCTGCAGTACGGATGCAGTGGCTGAGTTGCAGTATTCCACACATGCCGTTTGTTTTAAACTGAAATGTATGTAAACAGTTTTTACAAGTAAAACTATATACTTTTTATTACTCATTTGCGCTCTCCAATTTGTTTACCAATATATATATATATATATATATATATATATATATATATACATAGACAGAGGATGACAGTGGCACTCTCAGGATTTGGAAAATAAATACAGGACACGGCGGTCACTGTTTCACATATCAACGTTTCGATAATTTAATATCGTCATCAGGATAAAAGACCAGACAAAATACACACATTTAAATACCCACTCACCCCACCTCGTGCATCCAGGTCATCGCCCCATCTTTACGAAGAAGGGATTACCCTTCTCGCAATTCCTGAGGATTCATCGTATTTCTGATGATTTGTCTCAAACCGTCAAGGAAATTGACATGATCAAAAAATTTGTCACCAGGGGGTACAATTATGACAACCTTGTTGAAGCCAAAAATAAAGTACTGGCCATTCCTCGTGCAGCAACTTTAGTTCCATCGGCTGCTAAGAAAAAACAACGGACAGATATCATGCCGTTTGTACAGCAATTCAATACTGACAGTCCTGCTATCACAAAGTCCATCAAGAATTTATGGCCTGTTGTAACCTCCGACCCTGATTTACCGATGTTGAACAATACCAAAGTTATGGCGAGCTATACCAGAAATCGTAGTTTAAAAGACTGGCTGGTCAAGAATGACATTTCAGAAAGAAAGGCCTCTGGCCCTAGTACATTTCTATCCAGGAAAGCGGGATGTTATTGATGCACGGGCTGCACTACGTGCAGTTATTTAGAGTATGGCGACTCGTTCTCCCATCCAAATTCAGGGGAACGGATATAGCCATTCGACAGGTGCTAACTTGTACACCTTTCCTTGACAACTTTGCTGCCTGGCTTCCCCACTTTCTCTCCTCCGACCTCCCCTCTATCATCCTCGGTGACTTTAACATCCCTATCGACATCACTAATGCAGCTTCCTCTAACCTTCTTGCTCTTTCCACCTCCTTTGGACTTTCTCAATGGTCCTCCACCCCTACTCACAATCTCGGCCACTCCCTCGACCTTGTCTTCACCCACCGATGTGATCTCTCTAATTTCTCTAACTCTTCCTTCCCTCTCTCTGACCACCATCTGCTTTCTTTCACCCTCTCATCTTCCCCTCTCTGCTCCACACCCTGACCCACCATCACCAGACGCAATCTCGGGTCCCTCAACCCCACTATCATGTCCTCCCTCGAGACCTTCCTCTCTCCTCTTTCCACTATGACTTGTCCCAACCAGGCAGCCTCCTTCTATAACTCTTCCCTTACTGCTGCTCTTGACTCTGTGGCCCCCCTCTCATCTGTCCCCCTCCGCCGCTCCAAACCCCAACCCTGGCACACCAAACTCACACGATTCCTACAAAAATGTTCACGGTCTGCAGAACGCTCCTGGAGGAGATCCCACTCTCTGGCGGACTTTCTCCATTTCAAGTTTATCCTCTCTTCCTATAGCTCTGCTCTTTCTCTAGCCAAGCAATCCTTTTTCCAAACACTCATCTCTTCTCAGTCCTCCAGTCCACGCCGACTCTTTGAAACTTTCAACACTCTCCTTCGCCCCCCTCCTCCTCCCCTCCCCTCTTCCCTCACTCCCACTGACTTTGCCTCCTTCTTCATCTCCAAAATTGAGGATATTCAAAATTACATCTCCTCCCGTCACCCCTCTGCTGCCCCCCTGCTCCCACCATCCCTCCCGTACATCTATCCCACTCTGTCCTGCTTCCGTCCCACCTCAGACAAGGAAGTCCACTCCCTCATCTTATCCTCTCCCCCCACAACCTGCCACTTGGACCCCCTCCCCTCCCATCTTCTCCGCTCCCTCCCCCCCTCTGCATGCTCCCACCTTGCTCACCTCTTTAACCTATCGCTCTCTACTGGCATCTTTCCCTCACCATTCAAACATGCTCTGGTGTCCCCTATTCTCAAAAAAGCCAACCTCGACCCTTCATCACTCACTAGCTACCGCCCCATCTCTCTTCTCCCTTTCGCCTCCAAACTACTTGAACGACTGGTCTACAGCCGTCTCACAAGCTACCTCTCTGACCACTCCATCCTTGATCCACTACAATCTGGCTTTCGCCCACTCCACTCCACCGAGACTGCCCTGGTGAAAGTCACCAGTGACCTGCTTTCGGCCAAATCCAAGGGCCACTTCTCTTTGCTCATCCTTCTGGACCTCTCTGCTGCCTTTGACACCGTGGATCACCCTCTCCTCCTCCGCACACTCCAAAATGTTGGCCTCTCTAGCACCGTCCTTGACTGGTTTACCTCATACCTCACTAACCGCTCCTTCTCTGTGTCTGCCTCCGGAACCACCTCACACCCTTCCATCCTTCCTGTTGGTGTCCCTCAGGGTTCTGTCCTAGGCCCCCTTCTGTTCTCCCTCTACACCTCTTCCCTGGGTGCGCTCATTAACTCCTTTGGCCTTCAACACCACCTCTATGCTGATGACACACAACTCTACCTCTCCTCTCCTGATCTGTCCCCCTCTGTCCTCTCTCAGGTCTCCAGCTGCCTCTCTGCCATCTCCTCCTGGATGTCTGAGCGCTCTCTGAAGCTCAACATGGATAAAACTGAACTTATTATCTTTTCCCCCAGCCAGAGCAACACCCCCTACAAACATCTCTATCACTGTTGACAACACTATCATCTTTCCCGTTCCCCAACTCCGCTGCCTGGGCGTCACTCTTGACTCTTCCCTCTCCTTTGCACCCTACATCCAAGCTCTGGCGCAATCTTGTCGGTTCCAGCTACGCAACATTGCTCGCATCAGGCCATTTCTCTCCCAGAGTGCAACTAAACTAATCATCCACTCACTGGTCATCTCACGACTTGACTACTGCAATGTGCTCCTCACTGGCCTCACTTGCTCCCACATCGCTCCCCTCCAATCTGTCCTCAACTCTGCAGCTAGGCTCATCTTCCTCTCCCGCTGCACCACTTCTGCCACTCCCCTTCAACAAAATCTACACTGGCTCCCATTCCCCTACAGAATCCTCTTCAAACTCCTCACCCTCACATACAAGGCCATCTCTAATTCCACTGCTCCCTACATCTCCAACCTCCTCTCCCTTCATACTCCCTCCCGCCCACTACGGTCGGCTGATGACCGTCGCCTCTCCTCTGCCTTGGTCACTGCTTCCCATGCACGAGTTCAGGATTTTGCCCGTGCTGCACCCCTTCATTGGAATGCGCTCCCCCGCTCCATTAGACTCTCCCCGACCTTGCAAAGCTTCAAACGGGCATTGAAAACCCACCTATTCATCAAAGCGTACCCCTCCAATGCATAACCTAGTCCTTAGGCTGCTCCTCCATCCCCCTGCCCCATGCCTTGGACATCTCTGCTTTGCTCGCATACCACCATCAGGCTTACCTGCTTGCACCTCATGTCATCTGTCTGTTGCCCCTCCCCACTAGATTATTAGCTCTTCAGAGCAGGGCCCTCTTTCCTCTTGTCTAAACCCTCTTCTTGACACATTTCACTCAGCGACCATCTTTACCTGCTTTCTCTCCTGCTGGTAAAGGCTCATCTCTATCTATGGCCGCCAGCCCCAAGTAGTACAATGATTACTCCTTCGCTACTTACATCTAAGCTGTATTATGTTTTGAGAATTGTGTTGCTCTTTGTTACCTGCACTCCATTTTTGTTATTTATTTACTGTTATGCTAAGTTTTGTCTCCCTGTACTGTCCTTTGTACGGCGCTGCGAAACACTTGTGGCGCCCTATAAATAAAATGTAATAATAATAATAATAATAGTAGCACCTATGTAGTGTATATTATTCGCTGTCCATGTGGTCTCCTCTATGTGGGGAAGACCACAAGGCAGTTTTAGGAGCGCATGGCGCTCCACAGGTCTTCCATACGAAATGCACTAGAAGGTGGCAAAGGTGGATCAAACCAACCGGTGGCCAGACACTTTAAATTACTAAATCATGGATTGGCAACACTCAGGTACAAAATCATTGAATCTGAACCCAAACGTTTGAGAGGTTTTGATAGAGGCAAAGCGCTCTTACAGCAAGAAACACGGTGGATACACCGTTTGAATACCATTGCCCCCAAAGGCTTGAATGAACATTTCCCCCTCAACTGTTTTCTTTGAGATGCTTTTTACAGATTACTTTTTGTAGAAGATATGCATTCATTTCTTGATGGCTTTACTTAATATGGTTTGATTTATTTCACACTATTATTATTGGTTGTGTGGCATTGTATGCTCTTATATAATCTGTTACTCCACGTACGCAATTGCCTGTATATATTCAGACTATTTATTGAAAAACAGCATGGTTGCAGTTTTTAGATTAGATCTGATCCCGCTAGCCACATTGGCTTCATTCACTATTTGTGTTGCAAACTATGTCTACATTTGCTCTGTATGTATTGGTGATCTCAGATCTATGCTAACTGCTGCCAGTTTTGACCCGATTCCGTCAATAGAAGTTCCGGACCGTCAGTGTTGTGTTATGTTTCTACGGCGCACAGTGACATCACATTTGTTTATATTGGTTGCTAGGTCACCGCACGAGCTGCCGGGTGCACAGGAAGTGCGCGGCGCGATGGGTGTCGTCAGAGGACCCGGCGCCCGCGGCGATGACCTGGATGCACGAGGTGGGGTGAGTGGGTATTTAAATGTGTGTATTTTGTCTTGTCTTTTATCCTGATGACGATATATTAAATTATCGAAACGTTGATATGTGAAACAGTGACCGCCGTGTCCTGTATTTATTTTCCAAATCCTGAGAGTGCCACTGTCATCCTCTGTCTATACATGGTCGGGAGACCAGTTCTGGAGGCACCTGGGTATTTATCATCACTTGGAGAGAGTGCCGGTCTCTACATTCCTATATATATGTGGGTATATATATATATATATATATATATATATACACACACACACACACACACACACACACACACACACACACACACACACACACAGGTTGAGTATCCCATATCCAAAATGCTTGGGACCAGAAGTATTTTGGATATCAGATTTTTCCGTATTTTGGAATAATTGCATACCATAATGACATATCATGGTGATGGGACCTAAGTCTAAGCACAGAATGAATTTATGTTTCATATACACCTTATACTCACAGCCTGAAGGTAATTTTAGCCAATATTTTTGATATCTTTGTGCATTAAACAAAGTTTGTGTACAAACACATAATTCATTTCTGTTTCATATACTCCTTATACACACAGCCTGAAGGTCATTTAATACAATATTTTTAATAACTGTGTATTAAACAAAGTTTATGTACATTGAGACATCAAAAATCAAAAGTTTCACTATCTCACTCTCTCTCAAAAAATTCTGTATTTCAGAATATTCCATATTTCGGAATATTTGGATATGGGAGACTCAACATATATATATATATATATATATATATATATATATATATATATAGACACACACGCATATATACAGTGGGGCAAAAAAGTATTTGGACAGTCACCGATTGTGCAAGTTGACCCACTTAAAAAGAGGTGAGAGGTCTGTAATTTCCATCATAGGTACACTTCAACTGTGAGAGACACATTGTATGATTTTTAAACAATTTATTTGTATATTCCTGCGGAAAATAAATATTTGGACAATCAAAAAGTTTAGCCTTGTAATAATAACCTCGATTGGCAATTACAGAGGTCAAACGTTTCCTGTAGTTCTTGACCAGGTTTGCACACACTGTAGCAGGTATTTTGGCCCACTCTTCCTTGCAGATCTTCTTTAGATCTGTCATGTTTTGGGGCTGTCGCCGGGCAACACGGATTTCCTATTGGGTTGAGGTATGGAGACTGGCTAGGCGCCTCCAGGACCTTGAAATGCTTCTTACGGAGCCACTCCTTAGTTGCCCGGGCGGTGTGTTTGGGGTCATTGTCATGCTGGAAGACCCAGCCACGATCCATCTTCAATGCTCTTACTGAGAGAAGGAGGTTTTTGCCCAAAATCTCACGATACATGGCCCAATTCATCCTCTCCTTAATACGGATCAGTCGTCCTGTCCCCTTTGCAGAAAAGCAGCCCCAAAGCATGATGTTTCCACCCCCATGCTTCACAGTGGGTATGGTGTTCTTGGGATGCCATTCATCATTCTTCTCCCTCCAAACACAGCGAGTGGAGTTTATACCAAAAAGTTTGATTTTGCATTCATCTGACCACATTACATTCTCCCAATCCTCCTCTGGATCATCCAGATGGTTACTGGCAAACTTTAGACAGGCCTGGACATGTGCTGGCTTAAGTAGGGGTACCTTTCGGACGCTGCAGGATTTCAATCCATGACGACGTAGTGTGTTACTAATGGTAACCTTTGTGACTGTGGTCCCAGCTATCTTGAGATCATTGACCAGGTCCCCCCGTGTAGTTCTGGGCTGATTCCTCACCGTTCTCAAGATCATTGATACCCCACGAGGTGAGATCTTGCATGGAGCCCCAGGTCGAGGGAGATTGTCAGTGATCTTGTATTTCTTCCATTTTTTTAATAATTGCGCCAACAGTTGATCTCTTCACACCAAGCTGCTTGTTTATTGTTGAGTAGCTCATCCCAGCCTTGTGCAGCTCTACAATTTTGTCCCTGGTGTCCTTAGACAGCTCTCTGGTCTTGGCCATGGTGGAGAGGTAGCAGTCTGACTGTTTGAGGGTGTATACAGGTCTTTTATACAGATATCCAGTTCAAACAGGTGCCATTAATACAGGTAATGATGAGTGGAGGATAGAAGAGCTTCTTAAAGAAGAAGTAACAGGTCTGTGAGAGCCAGAAATCTTACTGCTTGGTAGGTGTCCAAATATTTATTTTCCACAAGAATATACAAGTAAATTGTTTAAAAATCATACAATGTGATTTCCTGTTTTTTTTCTTCAGATTCTGTCTCTCACAGTTGAAGTGTTCCTATGATGGAAATTACAGAGCTCTCTCATCTTTTTAAGTGGTTCAACTTGCACAGTCGGTGGCTGTCCAAATACTTTTTTGCCCAACTGTATGTGTGTGTGTGTGTGTACGATTTTTAAAAATAAGGCAACAGTATACATAAGAAGTGGTGGTTTACATGTACTAGTAAGCAAGGGTGCTATATTATGCTTCTTGGACAGTTTGAATTTTGTTACATATACTGTCCACATGGTGGTGCAGTCAGAGACCAAGTGAACTCAGCAGATCTACATGTTTAAAACAAACTGCTAATACAGGAAAAATGAGACGTATCCGTACTACTCCTTTACAAGGCAAGTTTTTTTTAAATATTGCTTTTCTTAACCCATTTTGGCCCAGGTGGGTAGTTTTCTACCCATTTTTCGGGATTTTTTGTAGGATGGCTAATATTGACCCAATTAAGAAAAATCTGGTGTAATTTTTCTCTCTCGATATAATGATAAAATATTGAAGTGCTGGGTAGAAAACTACCAACCTGGGCCGAAACAGGTTAAAGTGAAACATTTTTCTTCCTCTCCATCAGAAATAGTAGAAGACACTTCCTACTGCTCTGGCATGGGGCAAAAAAAATCTCGTACAGCAAAGCTTAGCATGTCAGTTATTTTTTATTGGGGTTATTTTCCCTTCGAATATGCCATGGCATCACTAGCCAAACATCTGCGTTTAAACACCACAAATTTGATGAGAACAATTATATGAACTGCAGTAGGAGAGGGAAAGCAAAGCACAAACGGGCTTTCGACTACAGGCCACTGGAGCAGTGGAGGAGTGATACGGTAAATAGGCACACAAAAACATAATAAGGTAACTGCACACCAGACGCGCAATGTAAGCCCGGCCTTAGAGTGTGCCAGACCACATCTATAAATATAATAGTGGCTTAATTGTCTTCATGCCTATTACAACCTTGTTAATGAAGCTCCAAATCCGCTATCACTTCTAGAATGAGTTTGGGGGAAGTAAACACAATGCTTTTATTATATTTAACAGCATTACCATAAAGACACAATTACCTAAAACATTGTTTCTATTACAACGGTAGATATATGCTACATGACCTTTGAATATACAGTGAGCATACATTGTGGATTGTGATGAACTACCCTTTCACCTTACACAGTATCTGCCCCATGTCAAACATTCCACACCTACCACACTCTCAATAATGCTTCTAGGCCACGCCCACACCATTCAGCATATTGTGAGGGAGGGCTTTATGAGAAGCAGAGTGCATTATGGGACAAACACAACAATGGCACAGCAGTGAATGCTCTGCCAGCAGACTTCGCAACAGGATGACAAAAGCTAGACTAATTCCTGGAAGAGAACACAGTTTATACCTTATTATTTACATTTCTCTCTTGCCGCAAAATCCAACGGTTTCTTCTAATTCGCTGTTGATATAAATGCATTATTTTTTTGGGGCTCGTTCGAAGTCTTGTTTATCTATGGGAGTATATACAGGCACTTAAAATCTGAAATCTAGAACAGCCAAAAGTTGATCATCACTTACTTGACTTTTAAAGACACCCCCTGAGGCACTCCGACACTGACTGTGGCTCCTAATACGCTGTGCCTGGAGATCTTCCTCTCAGCACCATACTCCACCAGGGCCCCGAAGGAGCCTGCCCTAGAATAAAGACGAGTGTTACTGGTTCTGGTATTAGGGGGGATATGTTATCTTGCACTGACTTAGTGTAGCTATCTCTGGAGGACATGCAAGCCTCACTAAGAGAGACATCTCCGTCCTGCAAATGACATCCAGACAATCTGCAGGACCGTAATCAATTAAACGCTTTTGCCTTTTGGGATGAGCAATCCAACGTAAATGCGCCCCGTTCCCTTAGAACCTCTTAGAAGTCCGCTGAATCGATTAGCACGGTCCCTTGCGGTGCCCAGCTCCCGACTTCACTTCTCACACCGCTGACATTGAGGGGATTATACAACACATGAATCAATTGCAAGGGAGAGAAATAATCAGACCATTACTAGTGGAGCACCACAGGGTTAATCCTAATTGGATTGCAATAGGCTCATAATTCACTGTCAGCGCATCGACCGATACACAGGGCTAGAAAGCTTCAGAAAGGAGGAAGAAAAAAAAACAAAAAAACCTTCTATTCCCATTTTTACAGTCTTGACACAGAGTGATTAAATGAGCAGCTTCATAGCACACTGCGCGCAAGGACTTATCCCCGGATGTCACGCACACTCGTCACAGATACGGGGATTTGACAATAATGTTACATAACATCTCATATATGTATGGCACAGGAGATGCCAAGAGGGAGAAGCTACATATTCTATATACAAGTGACTATGTAACGCAGATGGGATAGAAATATATTCTAGTTTTATGTACAATGTCAGAGATTTGAATTAGATCAACTGTATCGAGTTACAGTTTGATTATTCTTGGATAACGTCAAAACCAAATCAAATACATTGTACAGGTTTTATCGTGGCTATTTTTACCACTGGAGCGCTGGAGGAGTAACGAGCCGACGGCTGGCAGCCAGAATTTTAACACAATGTGAATAAGCCACTCTTACTCAGGAGACGAGACCAGGTAACCAGGCAGTTATGTGCCTGACATTGGGGTCTTAGGAGTACGACACAGGAACTATATCTGCAGAGTTAGGTTGGGTGTACACTATGCCGACGGATCTGCCGACAGAGCAGCCGATTTGGTAAGCATACACACTTACCAATCGGCTGATCGATATGTCTGGCCAGACATCACAGCTGTGACGTCATTGTCCGCCGTTCCTGTGGCTGGCGTATGGAACGGTTACACACAGCCAGACAGGCTGATATACAGTATCTACAAGATATACCTGCATCGGATGTGCTGCAGGGCCGCCCCGATATGTCTGTGGACGAGCCTTGGAACAGTTTCTTTGAACCGACCACCCCTGTCCTAATCAAGGGTGTCACCCCCCCCCAAAAAAAATAAAATAAAAAATAAATAAAGAAAAATCAGGTAATGGTGCAACCACTTCCGCAGCAACATCCTGTGAGATTATAGCATACGGCTGCATCATCACAGCGTAAGTGCCGCACTTTCATACCATCACAAATACAGAGAAGCTGCATCTGACTGTTTCACAAATACGCTGCTGTACAGTTATGCTACTCCACTATGACACACTAAGTTATAGTCTGTCACTCATTCTGTGATTTAGTGTAACCACTCGTACCTTTTCTCTAATGGCAAAGACTGCCCTACTCCTAATTCATATGATACTATGGACCTTTTGTGTTGCCATACACATAAAAGCCTAAAATTATTGAATTGTTTTAGTTGTTTTATGGAAACCCAGATGAATGTAAAAATCTCTAAGCCTAGCTACACATTAGTGCTCTACAAATGCACTTACCAATACCAACCCTAGCACTCGCACACACTATGCTACATTTGTAATTGGTTGCCGTAATCCCTACCTTTCTGGATCTCTAATTTATGATGGAGGCTTAGCCAACATTTAACATGATGCCATAAAAAGTGCCTCCCCCCCATCGCACCCCACTTAGAGGACCACCAGCACAGGAAATGGAACAGCTTGCAGAAACATCTGGACGTTTAGATGAAGAAGAAGTACACAAGTGGCTCCCATAGTCAAGTCGTGGTCCATTTCTCACAAAGCTATGGAGTGTAACTTGCAAGAGAGCTACAGGTTCCGCTTTGCTACTTACTTAATAGATCCTTTCAGTCGGGTCTGATCTTCGTCTTGGAATTTGTGCTGGTAGCTGAGCATCATAAAGGAATGGGGGATTCCGAGCTGATAAAACATAACACGCCATCTGGATTTACATTGCACTACTAAATTGTTTAAAATAACTCCAGCAAATAATAGCAGTATTACAAAGTAGTTATAAAATAGTAGTTCCCTAATTACCTTTGCACCACAAGCAAGAACTTGTTGGGTCTTAGACACTAACCCCTGTTCATATCCCCAAACTGTCCTGATGCGCAGACCACGCAAGGAGCGGGGGATTAAATGGAATAGGGCGGTGCTTACACAGAAGTGGGTGGAGCTTAGCCAAAAGTGTGCATTGGGGGTTACTGTGAACATGTTAGTGTTAGAGGGAATGAATGTAGTGTAGTGCACAATACAAGAAACACGCTCATAGAAGCTTTCATTACATTTAATGAGGACGGCTATGTTTTTGGCCCACATTAGCTCTTACTTGAAAGATCTTATATAGAGAAGATCATTGACATGTATGATTAACTCAGTAATAAAAAACAACGGCATCACTCTAAGGGGCATTTAATTTGCCGAGAGATTATGCGGATGGTGAAAATCCTGTTTATTTGCTCGCACCCCATAGAAGTGAAAGCAAAAAAAAACAAGCAAAGTTTACCTTCCGTAATTACCAGCTACATACGCACAGCTCGCATCGCTGCACCTCCCGCTCAACTGAAGCTCCCCCTATGTGTGGGTGTAAGCAATCTCTTGGCAGGGCACGCTGTCTATATAAGGGCTATTAAGCTAACATCGCTCTGACAGATCATTTGGAAATTAGGTTTCCTTTAAACTAGAGAGAGCTGTAAATAGAAAAGACATTTGTGATAAAGGAAAAGGCACTGACGGTCCATCGCTTCCAGGGCTACATGTAAATCCGACCATGACTGAAATACTATAGGCTGCTCTACGACAAGAGAAGACAAAAGGGTGACATCTTAAAAAGCTCCCGAAAAATGACGCACTAACAATGGGAGCAAACCAACGTCTCACGTCAGATTCGTGTACCCAGAGCTAAGTCTGCTAATTGCTTTGTTATCTACAACCTGCCGTGTTTTATTGTATGAATTGAGGGGTTTAAAGGGAAAAGCAATCTAATAAAACCTTCCTTCAGCTACAAAGCCCCTACGCGTCTTTCTGGGGTTTTTTTTTTTTTCTTAATTGAAATTTTAACTGTATGAGCAAGCCAGCTGGGAAGGAGATTAAATACCACTTTAGTCAGATGCAAGGAAGAACAATACTTAAGGATGTGTTTATAAGCAGCACTGATTGTGCAGCTATGTGCATTCACTGCATGATTCAAAATGACCCCCAGTTATTGCGAAATGCGTTAGCGCAACATGACGGAATGAGCAGTGTCTATAATGGGACAATGCTGATTGCCTCACTTAGCAGTCAGTGGCTCATTCCTCTAAAGTAGCCTATAGATGGAATCCATTTAGCAGTGGAACAATATACAGAAGCCTCCGACGGGAGCCTACAAGAATCCCTTACATTAGTATTTTTAATGTAGCGCACTTCTATATTTATAGTTCTGCAAAAAGCTATGCATCAGCCAAAACTGCCCAAAAGGAATAATAAAATGCACATTTATTAAAGAGTATAATTGAACAGCATAAAACATTCATATAATGGTTATAGTGATTTGGATTTTAATTATACTCGGTCTTTCAAATTTAACTTAAGTGGAGTGGAACCAGCTTTGAAAGACAAAACTCAGAGCGGAATAAAAGTCTCTTCTGTTTCCTGTCCGCTTGTAGATAGCTACGGATATTGCACAAAATCCGAGACACAGTATTTCTGCAGAATCTTTTCTGTCTTAGCATAAATAATTAGAAAATAATTTACTCATGTAAAATCTATAAGCCTATAATTTTGTAATGACTATATGATTCAGCAGACTCAGAGTCCCAGCAAGACGACAATGATCATTTAATGTGTACATTGAGCTGCATTTTATATTAAATGACCTTGACCCTAAACAGAAATTTCATGTACATATTTGGACACAGGAGATTTTCTAAGAATGAATGAAAATAATCATTTACATAACTGACCACCCCATAATAAACCCAAATTCCCTTCCAATGTTACTCCCATATGTAGTGGGCGTGATGAATTAAGTGTCAGCTTATAAGGTTGGTGGACTAGACCCATAAAAGAAAACAAACCTTGAAAGTGATATTAGGCCAATTGTGAAATGTCCATTGTATACAACTAACTGCTTTAATCATCCATAAAACTGCAGTTCCGGCACAATGCCCAACACTTCCACAACTGGTGGCAATCCAGGGTTTTGACAGTGATTAAAGTTTCACAGCCTAGGCTGGGATTGTCCAATGTTTCAGTTCTAATTAGAAAATACTTATGAAAGTTGCATAATTAAAACTGAAACGTCAGACAACACCAGCATTGGCTGCGAAGCTTAAATCACATTTGAAGACCCTGGAGTGCTGCCAGCTGTGGAAGTGTTTTACGAATATATATCTGGGAAAATAAAGGCCCTCACAGGACTTTGCTCTGCTACAATTCTAGTAAATACATAAACACATTTACTTCTTTTTCATACCACTTATATTCTCATAGATTGCCCTCCCCTCCCCCCCCCACAACTAATATGTAAGCGTGCCTCACCTGTAACGCCATAGTGAAGTGGCTGCTTTGTGTGTCCCGGACAATACTGGTGCTCATGGCGGACTGGATTCCCCAGCGCCACTGTATGTAACCCATTGTGTTCTTGTCTAGATGTCGCGCTACCATCGTTGTGAGACCAGGTCGGATGCCGCGGGAGGAGAACTGTAAGACGCAGTTGGCATTGAGGGAGCTGGAAGGGAGCAGAGGAGCAGCACGTGAATAGATGCAGGGTAGTAAGTTGTTTTGCTTTTAATACAGAGCAATACAAATGGAGGTAACTCATACAGGGTGGCCATCTAACAATGAAAGCAGTCACCTTATAAGCTCGGCATGCGCACATTACCGCTGCATCAGTGAAGTCACTAGTTCCTAGAGTGCGCTATCGTGGAGTTGGTGTCTGGATGGTCAGCCTAGTGCGGATGAAGGTTCTGGCTTACAGTGTTCTCCCGGAAGACACCATTTGCAAATCTGAGCGGCGCGCCTAGGGGTCTAGGAGAACCTAGTTCCTAGCATGCCAGAACCACCCATTTCAGGATTCGTTTTATTTTGATTTTTCTCCTTAAATAAATGTCATTTATTTGGGTGGAACATTCTATGACACTGCCTGGACTGTGGCCGGAAAGGCGTTTCATCGATGAAGTGCAATAGGAACTCGCAACGTGACGGGGCATGCCTAAAGATGTCCCTTGCCAGCATTTATCTCATTTCACAAAGTGCCCTGGGCCACATCAGTGCCTATTGGAAAGAGACAGGTAATTGGCTGCTTCCATTGCATGTGGTTCATGGGTGGCATATTATAAATAACTTCAATACTCAAGAGCCCTGATGAGTTACAACGATAGCAAGAGATGGGTGGCTACAAGGTCTGTAGCACTCAGCACAAGTACATTTGCTTCTGCACAGAGGAAACTATAGTCACACACCGGCTGGAATTCTTATGACACCTTTGGTGTATAAAGCATGTGTGTGTACAATGATGGCTTGCAATTACAAATGTATGTATTTGATTAGACTTGAAATCTCACTCAACACTGGATTTAAACTACACCACTATAATACACAAAGTCTGAACAGACACGTTCTGTATGAGCCAACATTCATACCATACATCCGTTCACTCTGGACCGATGACACAGGACCCAATTGCTGTTCCTGATACATCAATAGTCTTTTTCCTGAGAGCAGCTCATGCCTTACTCATGCCAAGCTGGGTGTACGTCCGGCCGTTCTGCTCACCAATCTGCTAAGTTTATGCACAAATGATCTTATGCACAGGAACCGGTAGTGAAGTCATTATTGGTGGTTCCTGCGGCCGCATATGGCTCGGTCAGCGGTCCCCATACACACGGGCAGTAGTACGGATATACCTCCAAGATATATCGGGATAGGCTGTGGTGCAGGGGCCGACATATAAGTCTGTGAAAGACGCTGTTCACAGACATACCGGCTGTAAATGAGCCATTGGTTCAGCCGATATATCGTTTGCCGGCTGTACCCATCATTGCATAGAGTTATGTTTACTCTATCATTAAATAAATGTGAAACAAACAATCCCCGCACCCTCACACATATATATCACTCTCTGGCTAAAAAGAATCCTTTTTATAATAACTCTCCTTCATTTACAGGCAGAGATGAGTTTCGTGGTCTCTCTGGGACTGAAAACACCGGTCCTGAAACTTGTGCCCTCCAGAAACTCGCATCCCCGCTGTTGTGGAGTCTCACATTAAATGATCACTTTCTTAGTTTATCTTCCTCTCTGGAGATTTGCAGAACATTGCCCTGTTCCAGCAATCGCTTGACATATACATATATTCTGTAAGCCATCTCTTACTTAGAAAGCAAAAATAGCTGCAAGACCTTTTTTTTTTTTTTTTTTTTTTAACTCCTTATCTTTTAAATATGTGTCCTTAAAGGAACTTACTCCATCCACTAATTCCATATAGAAACTCTGTTCCTGGCTGTTACCCCTTTTAGACCCTGCTTATAATGCTTTGGAAAAGACAAAGTTGAGAGAGATAAGACAAAATTGAGAGAGTATAACTACCAACCAATCAGCTCCTGTCATTTTTTCAAACAGAGCCTGTAACATGACAGTTAGGAGCTGATTGGCTGGTACTTTATCTCGCTACATCATACATCACTTTTCAAGGATTAGTGCATCTCCCCCAAAATTAGATGTGTTCTGCGTGTCACCTATAGTATGTGTCTAATGAATTATTACTTTCCTGAGTAGAAGAGATATACATAAAAGACATTATACAATGACACAATTTATACAAGCGGCGGGATGTAATTGCATCCGAAATCCCTGGAGGTGCAGGAAGCCGGCCAACCTCGGACATTTTCTTTAAAAGGGGTAACCAAGCCTTGTAAGCGTTTGCGCCTTTAAATCACATCCAAGATCGTCCGGCATCCCACACCTCTGGTGATCTCGGACGCCATTACATCCCGCCCAAGAGTGGAGAATACTTGCCAGAAATAGGCACTCCTGCCTGACCAGAAGTATGTGGATACCTGAAAATCTCAACCCCAGTGCTTGTTCTCAACTCCAGCCCTCGAGTACCACTAACAAGTCATGTTTTGTGGCTCTCATTATTCATGCATAGGTGAGCTAATCTATTTTGCGGAGTCAGTAATTATCCTACAGACAGAGATCTTCAAACCATGACCCAGGTCCAACATGTAGTGGGGTTAGCCACCTGGTGAGCTGATCTTTAGGTTTGTGCTCACCGCCGCAGCACGAGTGGTGCTGTCAGCACCGCTGTACAATGAGCTCCAGGCCCACACCAGGAAAAGTCTTTCAGCATGAAACCAGTGGCTAAAGTATCCAGTAGCCTCGTGATGCAGGTCCCATGACTAGTTTCGACCCTAAACAGAGGCTTTTTCAAAGAAATCTCTAGAATATCAGTGTTTCTAAAGGCCACAGGCCACACCAAGAAAGAGTTCCTCCTCCGCTAAACTTTACAAAAGCTAGAACACATTTGTGGCATCCAGAGTTGACTGCCAGATAAAGAAGAGCAGTTGCAACAGCGATGATTTTTTACATAACTCTGGCATTGCAAATGGTGAGGCTTGTGTGCTGCATCCCGGCCATGGGAACCCACCCAATTAACAAAGCTCCCGACAAACCATTCTTGTGCTGATGCTGGTTCCAAACGCATTAAGTCAGAGGTTCCCAAACTGTGTGCCGTGGCTCCCTGGGGTGCCTTGGGACACTTGCAGGGGTGCCCTGGGTTGGTGGTCCAGGACCAATTCAAATTATTCATGGTCAATATAATAGGTAAAACCAGTGCTGGTGGCTGCCAGTCATAAAATATGTGGCCAAACAGAAGCAAATCTTGTCCCTCACCACACAACTGACCCTAAGGATGACATTATAAACGCAATCTACTTAATGTAATATTTCTTTCTAAATTTCTCAATAAGAAATTTTTGGCCTAGGGGTGCCGTGAAAAAAATTCTGATATTCTAGGGCGCCGTGATTCAAAAAAGTTTGGGGACCACTGCATTAAGTAATTCAGTAGTGAGTGCTGTAACAAGAAACAGACCATTTTTTCATGCCATGCTTTAGCAGCCGATAGCCCCGTTCTGCGACCTCGTGAGGCCTACTGCTTTGCAGCTGAGCTGTGGTTGTTCCTAAATGTTTACACTTCCCACTAAACAGCACTTAGGGGCAGATTCAATAAACTGCCGGAACGCGCGTTTATTCACAGAGCTATTTCTACTCGCAGTCTACGGAGGTGTGAGCAGAATCAGCCTACTGTGAAAGGCTAGTTGCATTCACCCCTTAAGAGCTGTTAGAAGCAGCTCCAGTGGGGCAGAAATACGACGTATTGGTTATTGGGAAGGTGACATCCTATGACGTACAAAGTGACTGAAATCTTCAGAACTAAGAGTTCCGTGATAAAATCTCTCTGTTCCCTCAGCTAACCTTCTGTACATAAATGTTTTATATATATATATATATATACACACACACACACACATATATATATATGCATGCACATGACAAAGTTCTGGAACAAACACATAGGACTAGATGCATCATCGCTTGGAGAGTGATAAAATCCGCTCCTAACTTTTATACTCTCCATTTTATCACTTTTCAAACGATGACGCATCTGGCCCATACTGTATAAGAATGTCGCACATGAAATAAAGTTTTTTCAGCATTCAATCGGATACAATTGGACAGTGGCATGCCTGGATCTTATACCTTGTTTTCCAGGTCCTGCTCACTCCCACTGTCATTACAGCACCGTTCTATGCAGATATTCCTATATGCTATACCTTAATTAGAATAGTGTTGCAGAGTAACTTGTCCTTTTTATATACTTCTAGAACGCATTCAGTCCAGTAGCAGTTTGTATTTTAATAATGCAAAACGCTGCACATAGTGAAAACAGGATCAGACATATTCCATCAAATGAGGATAAATGACATATGACGCTACTGTACAGATGTGGCTTCTGTCATGGAAAGGCCACATGTGGAGATCACGTTACATGAAGAGATAAAGTGGCTGCTACCACAGTTAAATGCAAGTCAGTTTTGTGGACATGTTCCAGAGCAGGGCCTTAACAAATACCGGCGATACAAAGTCATACACAAATCGGTCGCATCTCCACCTGCGTAAAGGTATATTTGGACTTTCACGCGCTGGCCAAGGTTAGAAAAGGCACAATGATAACAGTGGGCTATAGGCCTTATTCGGGATTGTTAGCAAACAAAAAAAAAAGCACACTAATGGGCAAAACCATGCTGCACTGCAGGTGGGGCAGATGTAACACGTGCAGAGAGATTTGGGTGGGGTGTGTTCAAACTGAAATCTATATTGCAGTGTAAAAATAAAGCAGACAGTATTTACCCTGCACAGAAACAATATAACCCACCATATGTAACTCTCTCTGCACATGTTACATCTGCCCCGCCTGCAGTGCAGCATGGTTTTGCCCACTAATGTGTTTTTTTTGGTTTGCTAACAAACCTGAATAACCCCCTATGTACAACTGTGTGTACATAATTGTCCACGTATTCAAATTAGTATAGGGCTGACTTACATTCAGTTCTTCATCAGTCCCAAACTGTTTAACCACTTGCAAATTGCATTGTGCACTTATTCTTTATTTTACAGTTGTGTTTTCAAATTTTTACCCCTATTTTACGCAATCCCAGGCTTAACTCCAGGGGCCCCTGCTTACTTTGGGCATGACAGCACTGTTGCCCTATAAAGAAAACAAAATACAGACTTTACCAATTCAAAAGTGAGCGTAGGCCCTCTAGTGGAAGCATGAATATACTGCATGTGCATCTACAAGGAACTGAAGTGACAGCAGTGCCCTACATAACCAGCTGCGAGAGCAAGACGTACAGCATATAAAACTCAAATATTGCTGATGTTAAACAAACAGCGACCTAAATAACAAAGTCTAACATTGACACTATTTATGGGGGTCGTACCCTTATTTTGGATGGAAAATAAATTTCCTCTTGCAAACTCAAAGTACCTTAAAAATTAATCTAGTGCGACTCATTTCAGCGGTGAATGTATGACCTTACTTTCCTGCCCAAATGACCCTAATTATGGATTTTAAAGCGGCAGTTTAACACAGCTGACAAAGAGAATCTGCTTGGCCGCAGAGACACAAGACAGTAGCTGGCACCCGGGTGTTATGTATTAACGACATTGGAGATCTGAGAGCCAGGTGATATATTCTGCATGTCAGCGATGAGACATTTAGTTCTTACTGATTGGACAGATACCTGCTGTGTGCGGAACTAGTTTAAATCAACAACGCACAACATTTACAAGGAGTAGTAACTTCTTAAACACTCGGATTATGACACCAAAACGTACCATATTATGTAAAAAAAAATATATATATATATATACACACACACACACACATACATACATACACACTGCTCAAAAAAAATAAAGGGAACACTTAAACAACACAATGTAACTCCAAGTCAATCACACTTCTGTGAAATCAAACTGTCCACTTAGGAAGCAACACTGATTGACATTCAATTTCACATGCTGTTGTGCAAATAGAATAGACAACAGGTGGAAATTATAGGCAATTAGCAAGACACCCCCAATAAAGGAGTTGTTCTGCAGGTGGTGACCACAGAGCACTTCTCAGCTCCTATGCTTTCTGGCTGATGTTTTGGTCACTTTTGAAAGCTGGCGGTGCTTTCACTCTAGTGGTAGCATGAGACGGAGTCTACAAACCACACAAGTGGCTCAGGTAGTGCAGCTCATCCAGGATGGCACATCAATGCGAGCTGTGGCAAGAAGGTTTGCTGTGTTTGTCAGCGTAGTGTCCAGAGCATGAAGGCGCTACCAGGAGACAGGCCAGTACATCAGGAGACGTGGAGGAGGCCGTAGGAGGGCAACAACCCAGCAACAGGACCGCTACCTCCGCCTTTGTGCAAGGAGGAACAGGAGGAGCACTGCCAGAGCCCTGCAAAATGACCTCCAGCAAGCCACAAATGTGCATGTGTCTACTCAAACGATCAGAAACAGACTCCATGAGGTATGAGGGCTCGACGTCCACAGGTGGGGGTTGTGCTTACAGCCCAACACCGTGCAGGACGTTTGGCATTTGCCAGAGAACACCAAGATTGGCAAATTCGCCACTGGCGCCCTGTGCTCTTCACAGATGAAAGCAGGTTCTCACTGAGCACATGTGACAGACGTGACAGTCTGGAGACGCCAAGGAGAATGTTCTGCTGCCTGCAACATCCTCCAGCATGACCGGTTTGGCAGTGGGTCAGTAATGGTGTGGGGTGGCATTTCTTTGGGGGCCGCACAATCCTCCATGTGCTCGCCAGAGGTAGCCTGACTGCCATTAGGTACCGAGATGAAATCCTCAGACCCCTTGTGAGACCATATGCTGGTGCGGTTGGCCCTGGGTTCCTCCTAATGTAAGACAATGCTAGACCTCATGTGGCTGGAGTGTGTCAGCAGTTCCTGCAAGACGAAGGCATTGATGCTATGGACTGGCCCGCCCGTTCCCCAGACCTGAATCCAATTGAGCACATCTGGGACATCATGTCTCGCTCCATCCACCAACGCCACGTTGCACCACAGACTGTCCAGGAGATGGCGGATGCTTTAGTCCAGGTCTGGGAGGAGATACCTCAGGAGACCATCCGCCACCTCATCAGGAGCATGCCCAGGCGTTGTAGGGAGGTCATACAAGCACATGGAGGCCACACACACGCTACTGAGCCTCATTTTGACTTGTTTTGACTTGTTTTAAGGACATTACATCAAAGTTGGATCAGCCTGTAGTGTGTTTTTCCACTTTAATTTTGAGTGTGACTCCAAATCCAGACCTCCATGGGTTAATAAATTTGATTTCCATTGATAATTTTTGTGTGATTTTGTTGTCAGCACATTCAACTATGTAAAGAACAAAGTATTTAATAAGAATATTTCATTCATTCACATCTAGGATGTGTTATTTTAGTGTTCCCTTTATTTTTTTGAGCAGTGTGTATATATATATATATATATATATATATTGCCCTATGCATATTACTACAGTTAACAATAAAGGATAATTCCAAATAACTGTGGCTCTGCCTTTTATCGGATACACAGAGGAAGCATGTCTAAGTTACTGATCAGCAGTGGATGTATGTTAGACACCGGAGAACCCAAAGGCAGGAACTCGGGTATGTGGGTGTGGTATAGAAGTTCTAGAGTGTCATTAGCTCGACCAGATATGGTCGACATGCATAAGGTCGATAGTACGAAAGGTCGACAGGTACAAAAGGTTGACACAAGTTTTTTTAATGTTTGGGTGTCATTTTACATAGTTGTTGAGGTTGAAAAAAGACAAATGTCCATCGAGTTCAACCTACTGTACATTACATTTTTTTTTTTAATATATATATTTTTTTTAATATTAATTAAATGCTGTATCCCTAAAGATTTTTTTCCGCTAGGAATTTATCTAATCCATTTTTAAACTTATTGATTGAGTTCCACCATTACTACCTTATCTGGCAGAGAATTACAAATGCTTACTGCTCTTACTGTGAAGAATCCTTTTCTCCGTTGGGTATGGAATTTTTTCTCTTCTAAACTCAGGGGGTGTCCTCGTGTCCTATGTAGTTTTTTTTGGTAAAAAAAAATCGTTTGATAGATCCTTGTACTGTCCCTTAATATATTTATAAATATTAATGATGTCCCCTCTCAGTCGCCTCTTTTCCAGTGTGAACATATCAAGACTTTTAAGTCTTTCCTCATAGTCCAGTGCCTCTAACCCCTTAACCAGTTTAGTGGCTCACCTCTGAACCCTTTCGAGTTCCAAGATATATTTCTCTGACGTCCTAGTGGATGCTGGGGACTCCGTCAGGACCATGGGGAATAGCGGCTCCGCAGGAGACAGGGCACAAAATGTAAAAGTTTGACCACTAGGTGGTGTGTACTGGCTCCTCCCCCTATGACCCTCCTCCAAGCCTCAGTTAGGTTTTTGTGCCCGTCCGAGCAGGGTGCAATCTAGGTGGCTCTCATAAAGAGCTGCTTAGAGTAAAAGTTTTGATAGTTTTATTATTTTCAGTGAGTCCTGCTGGCAACAGGCTCACTGCAACGAGGGACCTAGGGGAGAAGAAGTGAACTCACCTGCGTGCAGGATGGATTTGCTTCTTAGGCTACTGGACACTAGCTCCAGAGGGACGATCACAGGTACAGCCTGGATGGGTCACCGGAGCCGCGCCGCCGACCCCCTTGCAGATGCCGAAGTAAGAAGAGGTCCAGAAACCGGCGGCTGAAGGCTTTTCAGTCTTCATGAGGTAGCGCACAGCACTGCAGCTGTGCGCCATTGCGCTCAGGCACACTTCACACCGGCGGTCACTGAGGGTGCAGGGCGCTGGGGGGGGCGCCCTGGGCAGCAATGTTAATACCTTTCTGGCTAAAAAGAATACATCACATATAGTCCATGAGGCTATATGGATGTATTTCACCCCTGCCAGGTCTCAGAAAAACCGGGAGAAGAGCCCGCCGGAATAGGGGGTGGGGCCTATCTCCTCAGCACACAGCGCCATTTTCCTACACAGCTCCGCTGCTAGGAAGGCTCCCAGGCTCTCCCCTGCACTGCACTACAGAAACAGGGTAAAAAACAGAGAGGGGGGCATTTTTTTGGCGATATTATATATATTTAAGCAGCTATAAGGAAACAACACTTATATAAGGTTGATCCTATATAATTATAGCGCTTTGGTGTGTGCTGGCAAACTCTCCCTCTGTCTCCCCAAAGGGCTAGTGGGGTCCTGTCTTCTATCAGAGCATTCCCTGTGTGTCTGCTGTGTGTCGGTACGTGTGTGTCGACATGTATGAGGACGATGTTGGTGTGGAGGCGGAGCAATTGCCGGTAATGGTGATGTCACCCCCTAGGGAGTCGACACCGGAATGGATGGCTTTGTTTATGGAACTACGTGATAATGTCAGCACGCTGCAAAAGTCGGTTGACGACATGAGACGACCGGCAAACCAGTTAGTACCTGTACAGGCGTCTCAAACACCGTCAGGGGCTGTAAAACGCCCTTTGCCTCAGTCGGTCGACACAGACCCAGACACGGACACCGAATCTAGTGTCGACGGTGAAGAAACGAACGTATTTTCCAGTAGGGCCACACGTTATATGATCACGGCAATGAAGGAGGCTTTGCATATCTCTGATACTGCAAGTACCACAAAAAGGGGTATTATGTGGGGTCTGAAAAAACTACCTGTAGTTTTTCCTGAATCAGAGGAATTGAATGACGTGTGTGATGAAGCGTGGGTTACCCCTGATAAAAAACTGCTAATTTCAAAGAAGTTATTGGCGTTATACCCTTTCCCGCCAGAGGTTAGGGCGCGCTGGGAAACACCCCCTAGGGTGGACAAGGCGCTCACACGTTTATCCAAACAAGTGGCGTTACCGTCTCCTGATACGGCCGCCCTCAAGGATCCAGCTGATAGGAGGCTGGAAAATACTCTAAAAAGTATATACACACATACTGGTGTTATACTGTGACCAGCAATCGCCTCAGCCTGGATGTGCAGTGCTGGGGTGGCTTGGTCGGATTCCCTGACTGAAAATATTGATACCCTGGATAGGGACAGTATTTTATTGACTATAGAGCAATTAAAGGATGCATTCCTTTATATGCGAGATGCACAGAGGGATATCTGCACTCTGGCATCAAGAGTAAGTGCGATGTCCATATCTGCCAGAAGAAGTCTATGGACACGACAGTGGTCAGGCGATGCGGATTCCAAACGGCATATGGAAGTATTGCCGTATAAAGGGGAGGAATTATTTGTGGTCGGTCTATCGGATTTGGTAGCCACGGCAACAGCCGGGAAGTCCACCTTTTTACCTCAAGTCCCCTCCCAGCAGAAAAAGACGCAGTCTTTTCAGCCACAGTCCTTTCGTTCCTATAAGAACAAGCGAGCAAAAGGACATTCATATTTGCCCCGAGGCAAAGGAAAGGGTAAGAGACTGCAGCAAGCAGCCCCTTCCCAGGAGCAGAAGTCCTCCCCGGCTTCTGCAAAGGCCTCAGCATGACGCTGGGACCTTACAAGCGGACTCAGGGGCGGTGGGGGGTCGCCTCAAGAATTTCAGCGCACAGTGGGCTCACTCGCAGGTGGACCCCTGGATCCTGCAGTTAGTATCTCAGGGTTACAGGTTGGAATTCGAGAGGTCTCCCCCTCGCCGGTTCCTAAAATCTGCTTTGCCAACGTCTCCCTCAGACAGGGCGACGGTATTGGAAGCCATTCACAAGCTGTATTCTCAGCAGGTGATAATCAAGGTACCCCTTCTACAACAGGGAAAGGGGTATTACTCCACGCTATTTGTGGTACCGAAGCCGGACGGCTCGGTAAGACCTATTCTAAATCTGAAATCTCTGAACCTGTACATACAAAAATTCAAGTTCAAGATGGAGTCACTCAGAGCAGTGATAGCGAATCTGGAAGAAGGGGATTTTATGGTGTCCTTGGACATCAAGGATGCTTACCTTCATGTCCCAATTTGCCCTTCACACCAAGGGTACCTCAGGTTCGTGGTACAAAACTGTCATTATCAGTTTCAGACGCTGCCGTTTGGATTGTCCACGGCACCCAGGGTCTTTACCAAGGTAATGGCCGAAATGATGATCCTTCTTCGAAGAGAAGGCGTATTAATTATCCCTTACTTGGACGATCTCCTGATAAGGGCAAGATCCAGAGAACAGCTGGAGGTCGGAGTAGCACTAACTGGGTGGATTCTGAATTTTCCAAAATCCCAACTGATCCCGACGACACGTCTGCTGTTCCTAGGGATGATTCTGGACACTGTTCAGAAAAAGGTATTTCTTCCGGAGGAGAAAGCCAGGGAGTTATCCGAACTCGTCAGGAACCTCCTAAAACCAGGGACAGTGTCTGTGCATCAATGCACAAGAGTCCTGGAAAAAAGGGTCTCTCTGCTATGGTGGTTGCAGAGTGCTCATCTGTTAGAGGGCCGCAGATTCGGCATACAGAACTGGGTCCTAGTGACCACGGATGCCAGCCTGAGAGGCTGGGGAGCGGTCACACAAGGAAGAAACTTCCAGGGCGTGTGGTCAAGCCTGGAAACGTCTCTTCACATAAATATACTGGAACTAAGAGCAATCTACAATGCTCTAAGCCTGGCAAACCCTCTGCTTCAGGGTCAGCCGGTGTTGATCCAGTCGGACAACATCACGGCAGTCGCCCACGTAAACAGACAGGGCGGCACAAGAAGCAGGAGGGCAATGGCAGAGGCTGCAAGGATTCTTCGCTGGGCGGAAAATCATGTGATAGCACTGTCAGCAGTGTTCATCCCGGGAGTGGACAACTGGGAAGCAGACTTCCTCAGCAGACACGATCTTCACCCGGGAGAGTGGGGACTTCATCCAGAAGTCTTCCACATGATTGTAGTCCATTGGGAAAGACCAATGGTGGACATGATGGCGTCCCGCCTCAACAAAAAACTGGACAGGTATTGCGCCAGGTCAAGAGACCCTCAGGCAATAGCTGTGGACGCTCTGGTAACACCATGGGTGTACCAGTCAGTGTATGTGTTTCCTCCTCTGCCTCTCATACCCAAGGTATTGAGAATTATACGGCAAAGGGGAGTAAGAACGATACTAGTGGCTCCGGACTGGCCAAGAAGGACTTGGTACCCGGAACTTCAGGAGATGCTCACGGAAGATCCGTGGCCTCTACCTCTAAGAAGGGATCTGCTTCAGCAGGGACCGTGTCTATTCCAAGACTTACCGCGGCTGCGTTTGACGGCATGGCGGTTGAACGCCGGATCCTAAGGGAAAAAGGCATTCCGGAGGAGGTCATCCCTACCCTGGTCAAAGCCAGGAAGGAGGTGACTGCACAACATTATCACCGCATTTGGAGAAAATATGTTGCATGGTGTGAGGCCAGGAAGGCCCCGACAGAGGAATTTCAACTGGGTCGATTCCTACATTTCCTGCAAACAGGATTATCTATGGGCCTCAAATTAGGGTCCATTAAGGTTCAAATTTCGGCCCTGTCGATTTTCTTCCAGAAAGAATTGGCTTCAGTTCCTGAAGTCCAGACTTTTGTAAAAGGAGTACTACATATACAGCCCCCGGTTGTGCCCCCAGTGGCACCGTGGGATCTCAATGTAGTTTTGGATTTTCTCAAATCCCATTGGTTTGAGCCACTCAAATCGGTAGATTTGAAATATCTTACATGGAAAGTAACCATGCTACTGGCCCTGGCTTCAGCCAGGAGAGTGTCGGAATTGGCGGCTTTATCGTATAAAAGCCCATATCTGATTTTCCATTCGGACAGGGCAGAATTGAGGACACGTCCTCATTTTCTGCCTAAGGTGGTATCAGCGTTTCACCTGAACCAGCCTATTGTGGTGCCTGCGGCTACTAGCGATTTGGAGGATTCCAAGTTGCTGGACGTTGTCAGAGCATTGAAAATATATATTTCAAGGACGGCTGGAGTCAGAAAATCTGACTCGCTGTTTATACTGTATGCACCCAACAAGCTGGGTGCTCCTGCTTCTAAGCAGACGATTGCTCGTTGGATTTGTAGCACAATTCAACTGGCACATTCTGTGGCAGGCCTGCCACAGCCTAAATCTGTCAATGCCCACTCCACAAGGAAGGTGGGCTCATCTTGGGCGGCTGCCCGAGGGGTCTCGGCATTACAACTCTGCCGAGCAGCTACGTGGTCAGGGGAGAACACGTTTGTAAAATTCTACAAATTTGATACCCTGGCTAAGGAGGACCTGGAGTTCTCTCATTCGGTGCTGCAGAGTCATCCGCACTCTCCCGCCCGTTTGGGAGCTTTGGTATAATCCCCATGGTCCTGACGGAGTCCCCAGCATCCACTAGGACGTCAGAGAAAATAAGAATTTACTCACCGGTAATTCTATTTCTCGTAGTCCGTAGTGGATGCTGGGCGCCCATCCCAAGTGCGGATTGTCTGCAATACTTGTACATAGTTATTGTTACAAAAAAATCGGGTTGTTTATTGTTGTGAGCCATCTTTTCAGAGGCTCCTACGTTATCATACTGTTAACTGGGTTCAGATCACAAGTTGTACGGTGTGATTGGTGTGGCTGGTATGAGTCTTACCCGGGATTCAAAATCCTTCCTTATTGTGTACGCTCGTCCGGGCACAGTATCCTAACTGAGGCTTGGAGGAGGGTCATAGGGGGAGGAGCCAGTACACACCACCTAGTGGTCAAACTTTTAAATTTTGTGCCCTGTCTCCTGCGGAGCCGCTATTCCCCATGGTCCTGACGGAGTCCCCAGCATCCACTACGGACTACGAGAAATAGAATTACCGGTGAGTAAATTCTTATTTTTTATAATATGGTGCCCAAAATTTTACACAATATTCCAGGTGTGGTCGCATCAATGATTTATACAGAGGCAGGATTACACTTTCATCCCTTGTCTCCATATCCCGTTTTATGCATGATAACACCTTATTAGCCTTTGCTGCTGCATTTTGACATTGCGTACTGCTACCAAGTTTATTATCGATGACCACACCCAATTCCTTTTCAACTACAGTTATTCCTACATTTTCCCCATTTAGTTTATAGGCTGCCTGATTGTTCTTAGTCCCAAAGTGTATAACTTTACATTTGTCTATACTGAACCTCATTCTCCATTTGTCTGCCCAGGCCTCCAGTCTAGATAAGTCATTCTGTAGAGACTCAACATCCTTGTCTGAATCAATTATTCTACATAGTTTAGAATCATCAGCGAAAATTGACACTGTGCTTTCCAGTCCCTCTCCTAGGTCATTAATGAATATATTAAACAGCAACGGCCCGAGTACAGAGCCCTGCGGTATTCCACTGAGTACTGAAGCCCATTCAGAGTACATCCCATTAACCCCCACTCGCTGTTCCCTATTAAACAGCCAATTACTCACCGAAGTACAGATAGTGATCCCTACCCCAAGCTCTCTTAGTTTGAGAATTAGTCTCCTGCGTGGAACTTTGTCAAAAGCCTTAGCGAAGTCTAAAAAGATCACATCCAGTGCTTGACCCTGATCAATATTATCGCTCACTTTCTCGTAGAAGCTTATTAAGTTATTTTGACATGACCTGTCCTTCACAAATCCATGTTGATTCCTAGTAATAACCTTGGAGGTATCCAAGTACTCTAGAATGCTATCCCTTAATATACCATCTAGTATTTTCCCTACTATAGATGTCAAGCTAACCAGTCTATAGTTCCCGGGGAGCGTTTTAATACCCTTTTTAAATATTGGGACTACCTCTGCTATACGCTGAAGATCAAATATAGTTTCGATATCTCTCCTTTGAGTTCCACAAGAACCCTGGGGTGGAGTTCATCCGGCCCAGGAGATTTATTTATCTTAATTTTACTTAGTCTCTCCCGGATTACTCCCTCGTTTAAGCAAGTACCAAGCAATGGGTCATTATTATTATGTTATGCTCTACTCTCATCAACCTGTACTCTTTCATGAATACTGATGAAAAGAATTTATTAAATAAATCTGCTTTTTTCCCCTATCATCATTAATCAAGACATCCAGCTTGCCCTTTAAGGGCCCAATATTTTCCCTTTTCAACCTTTTACCGTTAATATACTTAAAAAACTTTTTGGGGTTTGTTTTACTCTCCTTTGCAATTTGTTTTTCGTTTTCTATTTTAGCTGCTCTAATCGCTTTTTTGCATTTTTTGTTACATTCCTTGTAGAACTGGAATGATTCCACCTTTCCGTCAGACTTAAATGCTTTGAAAGCACACCTCTTTTTATCCATTTGTTCGTTGACATTCTTATTAAGCCACATCGGTTTGGATTTCCTACTTCTGTTTTTGTTGACTTTGGGAATATATAAATTAGTGTACTTATTGAGCGCAGTTGTAAAAACGTTCCACATTTCAGCAGTATTCTTACCATGAAATACAATTTCCCAATAAATCTCCTTCATTACCTTTCTCAGCAATGTGAAATTTGCTTTCCTAAAGTTAAAAATCTTGGTTAAACCCTTATATTGTTTTTGAAAGCTGATATCGAATGTGATCATATTGTGATCGCTATTTCCTAGGGTCTCCCCTACTGTAGTATTTGTTATTATTTCCTCATTATTAGTTAGCACTAGGTCCAGTATAGCCTCTTGCCTAGTTGGCTCCTCAATTACCTGGGACAGCAATGATCTTTTAGCATGTTTAAGAACCTGTTATCCCTAGCTGTAGTTACTGTTTCGGTGTTCCAGTTTATGTCTGGGTAATTGGAGTCCCAAACAATAACGACGTCCCCCATACCTGCAGCTTTTTCGATTTGCTGCAAAAGTTGTAATTCGTCAGCCACACTAATATCTGGCGGTTTATAGCATGTCCCTATTAAAAGTTTGTTTGTATCTTTATCCCCACTCGAAATCTCAACCCATAATGACTCTATGTTATCTCCAGTTCCCTCGTAAATATGGCCTTCTTAAATATGACCTCCTTTAAATATGGTTTTAAGAATGGTTTAACATTGAGACAAACACCCCCTCCCTTTTTATTAATCCTATCTCTCCCTGAAGAGAGTGTATCCCTCGATGTTTGACGTCCAGTCGTGAGAATCATCCCACCATGTCTCAGTAATGCCTATTATGTCATAATGGTCATTAAGTGCAATTGCCTCTAATTCTCCCATTTTACTTGTTAGGCTTCTCGCATTTGCAATCATACACTTAAGTTTATTAATTCCCTGATCCGCAAGTTCTGTTGTACATAACATTTCCTTAGGAACCTCGGTTTCCCTTAAATTACCATTGCTGACTATTTCTCTCCTTCCCACCTCTCCACCCCACTATTCTTTGCTCTCTAGTTGTCCCACTAATTCTTTCTAATCCCTCCCCCCAGGCACCTAGTTTAAAATCTCCTCCAACCTTCTAACCATCCTTCCCCCCCAGCACCGCTGCCCCCTCCTCATTCAGGTGCAATCCATCACGACCAAAAAGATGGCGCCTGACTGAGAAGTCTGCCCAGTGTTCTAATAACACAAACCACTCCATCCTACACCAGTCTCTAAGCCACATATGCCTTAATTTTTGTCCTAGGTCCCTATAATCTCTCTTAAGGACATCCCACCTACCACTAACTTTGTCGTTGGTGCCAACGTGCACCAAGACCGCCGGGTCTTTCCTGGCCCCTCCCAACAATCTTTCTACCCGTTCCGCAATGTGCCGTACCCGAGCACCCGGGAGAAAACAGA
The DNA here is from genome assembly GCF_028390025.1 of Pseudophryne corroboree. Classification (NCBI taxonomy): domain Eukaryota; kingdom Metazoa; phylum Chordata; class Amphibia; order Anura; family Myobatrachidae; genus Pseudophryne; species Pseudophryne corroboree. The sequence goes on along the minus strand of NC_086453.1, from coordinate 296,226,107 downwards.
CTGTACAGCGATCGCAGCCCCTGTAGCAGATTGCCCTGTTTTCCTGATAATAGAATCCCCTAACACCACAATTTGACTAGGTACCTCACTTTCTTTTTTTCCAGTTGTCCTGGAGGGACCGCTCCTCTGGTTGCTAGAGGGAACGGTATCCTCCAGTGCCGTCACTTCCTCACTGCTATCTCCCAGAATCTTTGTCCAGTCTGGCAAATTTATTGGGGTTTGGCAGGTCGGTGATGTCCTGTCTCCCCCTCTCCATCTTCTTCTTCCTTCTAACCGTGACCCAGCTTGCTACCTGATTGTCCTAGTCATCGACTACTGGTGGCCCCCCAGCAACTCCTCCACCGTTCTATCTAAGCTCAGTTCGAGATTGTGAATACTCCTCAGTATCGTAGCGGTTTACTCTAGATCAGTTACCTGGGCTTCCAGGGCAACCGTTCGCGTACACCTCGCGCAGATATATTCACACTGGGCCGGTTGCTCCAGTTGCGCATACATCATACACGACATGCACTGAGTGAGACCACGGACTCCCCCATTTTGTCTAAAAACTAACTCCCTCTACCTTTATAATAACAACACAATACAGACAATACCGACTATGTATTACAACTTAGTTTAGACTATGCTGCACAACACAATACTATAGCCTAGCCGTGGAAAGAGACAATTTTCAAAACAGTAAAGTAATTGGTAATGCAATGTAAATGTACAAATGTATAAGTGTATCAATGGAATATAGTCAAAAAAATAAAAAATAGAAATTAGTATTTAAGAGATGTGATACTGGTGTGTCCGGCCCGCGTCTGGCCTGCCCTCAGCGAAGTTCTTCCACTTGGTGATCACCTTCCTAGTAGCAGCACTGTACACGGGTTTTCTTTTTCACTTTCAAGCACTCACACACAAATAGGACTGCAGTAGTTGAACTCTAACCTGTAACACCCTCACAACCTCACCCTCACCTGCAGCCTGTCCTGCTCAGTCCCCGGCTCACACTCACACTCAGTTCCCGGATCACACACACCCTCGGAGCAGCACACTCTCTGCTCAGACCTCAGCTCACACACACACACACGGAGCAGCACAATGCCCTGCTCCTGTTTGTCCCTGGCTCACAAACACACGTAGCAGCAGCAGCACAATCTCTTGCTGCCTGCTCCGCTTGGCCCCTGGGTTCAGAGCGAGAGCCCGATCGGCTCTTTGCTCTGGTGCTCCTCCGGCCTGCACGAGCGCTTCCTGCTCGTCCCCCTGGCGCCCGGCAATCGGCTCACGTCACTTCCGGTTCGGGGTCACGTGTCTCCAGCGTCTCTCAGCCCTCTGCTGTGAGTGTATGTATAACTATCAGTGACCTCACAATTAGTGGAAATATGTACCCTCACAGGCTAGCTTCTCTCGCCACGCTTCGGGCAAAGTTACTAATCCCAATCGTAGTTCATGGGATAGTAAATCAAGCCAAAGTTGGAAAAGCATGAAACCCTTCCCCCCCCCCCCCCTCCCCATCAAAACATGTGTCAACAGTTATCATGTCAGCCTTTTGAACCTTTTGTACCTGTCGACCTATCACCCTGATACTGGGTATGTAATATTTTGGAAATTTGTGATACTGAATTTTCACTCATTTACCTTTAAACCCGTTAACTTCTTAAATGCCAAAATGTGACTGAAGGGTGTATTACTCAATATCTGACTATGCTCGGCTGAAGCTAGGTATACACTATACAATTATCTGCCAGGTAATCTGCCAGATCTGTCTGGTTGGAATGAAAATCTGAAGACACACCTGGCATAGCTGCTTATTGCAGTGCAAGGTGTAGCACTGTGATATTATGCAGTTATCAATGCACACAGAATAACAACTATAATTAACCACAACTGCAATGGAATATGCTGGCGCTATACAAGTAATTGTTAATGATGTTAATAAAATACAAAGAATTCCATCCAACATATAGATATGTGGTATAAATAATAATTACATTTGTGGAGATTTGTACCCAGCATGAAGACTGGCACTGTGCAGAAGCTTTAATAACTCAGAACTATGGTCATATGCAGCTCACACAGAACAAGTCACAATGATTTTTTACATGACATTTTAGCTATGTTTGTGAACCCCTAGAAAATAGGATTTTAATTACCTACTGGTAAATCCTTTTCTCGTCGTCCGTAAAGGATGCTGGGGTCCACATTAGTACCATGGGGTATAGACGGGTCCCTTGGGAGCCATGGGCACTTTAAGATTTTAACAGTGTGGGCTGGCTCCTCCCTCTATGCCCCTCCTTCCAAACTCAGTCTAGAAAATGTGCCCGAGGAGACGGACAACATCGAGAGAAGGAATTTACACAGATAGTGTTGAGATTCACACCAGCTCACACATAAGACAAACCAAGCTAACTAGCTTGAACAATTCAGCAACAGCTGAACAACAGTACTTAACCAAGTAACAATGCAGTACTTAACCAAGGAACTACTGCAGGAAAATGAAGCGCTGGGCGGGCGCCCAGCATCCTCTACGGACTACGAGAAAAGGATTTACCGGTAGGTAATTAAAATCCTATTTTCTCTTACGTCCTAGAGGATGCTGGGGACCACATTAGTACCATGGGGATGTACCAAAGCTCCCAGCACGGGAGGGAAAGCGCAGAGGCTCCTGCAGAACTGATTGACCAAACTTTAGGTCCACAGAGACCAAGTATCGAACTTGTAGAACTTAACGAACGTGTTCGACCCAGACCAAGTAGCTGCTCGGCAAAGCTGTAAAGCAGAGACACCCCAGGCAGCCGCCCGGAAAGAACCCACCTTACGAGCAGAGTGGGCCTTAACAGATATTGGAAACAGCAAGCCTGCCGTAGAATATGCATGCTGAATAGTAAACCTGATCCCTTGAAGGGATCATAAAAGGACAAACAAAGTGTCCGACTTCCTGTCATGCGCAGTCCTCTTCAGATATATCTTCAAAGCCCTCACAACATCCAAGGACTTAAAGCGAATTAAGGCGTCAGTAGCTACTGGCACCACAATAGGTTGGTTGATATGAAAAGCCGACACAACCTTCGGAAGAAAATGCTGACGCGTTCTGAGCTCAGCTCTATCCTCATGGAAAATCAAGTATGGGCTTTTACAGGACAAAGTCCCTAAGCCTGACACACGTCTAGCAAATGCTAACGCCAACAGTGTGACAGCCTTCCAAGTGACAAACTTGACCTCCACCTACTGTAAAGACTCGAACCAATCCGATTGCAGGAACTGCAACACCACGTTAAGATCCCAAGGTGACGTAGGAGGCACAAAGGCAGGCTAGATGTGCAGAACCCCTTTCAAGAAAGTCTGAACCTCAGGGAGGGCAGCCAATTGTTTCTGGAAGAAAATGGATAAGGCCGAAATTTGGACCTTTATGGATCTCAAACGCAGGCCCACATCCACACCTGCTTGCAGAAAGAGTAGAAACCATCCAAGTTGAAACTCCACCGTAGGAAACTTCTTGGATTCACACCAAGGCACATACTTTTTCCAAATCCTATGGTAATGTTTAGACGTTACTCCTTTCCTAGCCTGTATCAGGGTATGAATAACTTTGTTCGGAATGCACTTCCGAGCTAAGATCTGGCGTTCAAATTCCATGCCGTCAAACATAGTCGTGGTAAATCTTGATAAGAGAACGGCCCCTTTTGCAGAAGGTCCTCTCGAAGAGGACTCGGGTCTTCCAGCAGTAACTTCAGAAGATCCGCGTACCAGACTCTTCTTGGCCAGTCTGGAGCAATGAGGATCACCTGAACACTTGCTTTCTTTATGAGTGTTAGAATTCTTGGGATGAATGGCAGTGGAGGAAACACATACACCGGCTTGAACACCTAAGGAGTTACCAGGGCGTCCAGTGCCGCTGCCTATTGATCCTGCGACCTGGAACAGTACCTCCGAAGCTTCTTGTTGAGGCGGGAGGCCATCATGTCTATTTGAGGAACACCCCAAAGATTTGTTACCTCCGTGAACATCTCTGGATGGAGGTCCCACTCTCCTGGATTTAGATCGTGTCTGCTGAGAAAGTCTGCTTCTCAGTTGTCCACTCCCAGAATGAAGATTGCTGACAGCAACACCGCTTGCTTTTCTGCCCAAAGGAGGATCCTTGGTACCTCCGACATCGCCGCCCTGCTCTTCATTCCGCCCTGTCGGTTTATGTAAGCCACCGTCGTTACATTGTCAAGGCCATTCAGGTGTAGTCGATCTTGTAGACGATGTGCCGCTTGTAGAAGACCGTTGTACACGGCCCTTAGTTCCAGAATGTTTATTGGAAGAATGTATTCCAGAGTTTTCCACCTTCCCTGGAAGGTTTGCCCTTAGGTGACAGCGCCCCAACCTCTGAGATTTGCATCAGTGGTTAGGAGGATCCAGTTCTGAATCCCGAACCTGCGGTCCTCGAGAAGGTCTTTGACTTTGGAAGATTCAGGATCCATCCATGGTCTCTGAGCAGTCGAGTCGTGAGAGCAATGGACTGATACAACCGCTCCCTGGACGACGCCTTTATCAGCAGATCGTACAGATATGGAATTATGTTCACTCCCAGTCTGCGGAGTAGCACCAGCATCTCTGCCATCACTTTGGTGAACACCCTCGGTGCCATGGAGAAGCCAAATGGCAGTGCCTGGAACTGATAATGACAGTCCAGCAGTGCAAATCTTAGATAAGCCTGATGAGGCGGCCAGATTGGAATGTGAAGGTACGTATCCTTGATATCCAGGGATAGCAGGAATTCCCCCTCCTCCAGACCTGAGATCACCGTTTTCAGAGACTCCATTTTGAACTTGAATTCCCTCAAATAAGGGTTTAGCGACTTCAGGTTCAAAATTGGTCTGACCGAACCATCCAAATAGGTTTAAATAGTAACTCTTGCCTTCCAGATGAGGTGGAACCGGAACAATAACATTGCCCTTTCCAATTTGTGAATGGCTTCCTGTAGAATAGCCCTTTCTGTCAGCAAAGCTGGTAAGCCTGATTTGAAGAATCTGTGAGGTGGGAGTTCTTGAAATTCCAGTCAGTACCCCCTGGGACACAATATCTTGTACCCAGGTATCCAGGCCGGATGATACCCAGACGTGACTGAAAAGTCTGAGTCTCTCTCCCACCTGCCCGTTCTCCAGGCTGGGAGGTCCACCATCATTCTGAGGATTGTGAGGAAACAGAGGCAGGCTTCTGTTCCTGAGAACCTGCAGGAGCAGGTTTTCTGGATTTTCTCCGACCACCTCTGAAGAAAGTGGTAGGGGTTTTGGACTTCTGAACCATTGCGGTCCGAAAGGACTGCGTTGTAGATGTAGAAAAGGATTTCTTCTGTGTCTGAGTGGCTGAGGGAAGAAAGGTAGACTTACCCGCGGTTGCCGTGGAGATCCACGCATCCAAAGCTTCCCCAAATAGAGCCTGACCTGTGAAGGGTAGGTTCTCCACACTTCTCTTGGATTCCGCGTCTGCAGATCATTGGCACAGCCAGAGTCTCCTGCATGCTGAGACAGCCATGGAAGACGTCCTTGCATTCAGATGACCCAAGTCTTTCATGGCCTCCACCATGAAACCCGCAGAATCCTGTATGTTACGTAAAAACAATTCAATGTCACTTCTATCCATAGAATCTAATTCCTCTAGTAATGTGCCTGACTACTTTACTATGGCTTTAGAAATTCATGCACAGGCAATAGTGGGTCTTAACGCCACGCCAGAAGCAGTGTATATGGATTTGAGCGTAGTCTCAATCTTGCGGTCTGCCAGCTCTTTCAAAGCGGTAGACCCAGGGACAGGTAACACCACCTTCTTAGACAGTCTAGATACAGAAGCGTCAACTATAGGTGGGTTTTCCCACTTTTTCCTATCGTCCTCAGGAAAGGCAACGAGAACCCTTTTCGGGATCTGGAATTGTTTCTCTGGGTTTTCCCAGGATTTCTCAAATAATGCGTTTAATTCTTTAGACGCAGGGAAGGTCAGGGAGGCTTTCTTATTGTCTGTAAAGTAAGCCTCCTCGACCTGTTCAGGTGCTTTGTCAGTAATGTGTAACACATCCCTAATAGCCTCAATCACGAGCTGCACCCCCTTTGCAAGGGAAGCCTCACCCCCCGCATATCCACATCACCGTCTGCCGTGTCAGAGTCGGTATCCGTGTCGACATGCATAATCTGGGCAAGCGCACGTTTCTTTGGGTATATACTAGGGGATTTTGAGGTAGTGGGGACAGGACCAGACAAAACCTCTACAGATTTCTTTAAAACCTGTGTTTCAGTCTCATTATGCGCTATCCAAGTAGAAAATAAGATTTTACTTACCGATAAATCTATTTCTCGTAGTCCGTAGTGGATGCTGGGGACTCCGTCAGGACCATGGGGAATAGCGGCTCCGCAGGAGACAGGGCACAAAACTAAAGCTTTAGGATCAGGTGGTGTGTACTGGCTCCTCCCCCTATGACCCTCCTCCAAGCCTCAGTTAGGATACTGTGCCCGGACGAGCGTACACAATAAGGAAGGATATTGAATCCCGGGTAAGACTCATACCAGCCACACCAATCACACCGTATAACTTGTGATCTAAACCCAGTTAACAGTATGACAAACGTAGGAGCCTCTGAACAGACGGCTCACAACAAATAACCCGATTTTTTTGTAACAATAACTATGTACAAGTATTGCAGACAATCCGCACTTGGGATGGGCGCCCAGCATCCACTACGGACTACGAGAAATAGATTTATCGGTAAGTAAAATCTTATTTTCTCTGACGTCCTAAGTGGATGCTGGGGACTCCGTCAGGACCATGGGGATTATACCAAAGCTCCCAAACGGGCGGGAGAGTGCGGATGACTCTGCAGCACCGAATGAGAGAACTCCAGGTCCTCATTAGCCAGGGTATCAAATTTGTAGAATTTTACAAACGTGTTCTCCCCCGACCACGTAGCTGCTCGGCAGAGTTGTAATGCCGAGACCCCTCGGGCAGCCGCCCAGGATGAGCCCACCTTCCTTGTGGAATAGGCCTTGACAGATTTAGGCTGTGGCAGGCCTGCCACAGAATGTGCAAGTTGAATTGTGCTACAAATCCAACGAGCAATCGTCTGCTTAGAAGCAGGAGCACCCAGCTTGTTGGGTGCATACAGTATAAACAGCGAGTCAGATTTTCTGACTCCAGCCGTCCTTGAAATGTATATTTTCAATGCCCTGACAACGTCCAGCAACTTGGAATCTTCCAAATCGCTAGTAGCCGCAGGCACCACAATAGGCTGGTTCAGGTGAAACGCTGACACCACCTTAGGCAGAAACTGAGGACGCGTCCGCAGTTCTGCCCTGTCCGAATGGAAAATCAGATATGGGCTCTTATACGATAAAGCCGCCAATTCTGATACTCTCCTGGCTGAAGCCAGGGCCAGTAGCATGGTTACTTTCCAGGTAAGATATTTCAAATCCACCGATTTGAGTGGCTCAAACCAATGGGATTTGAGAAAATCCAAAACTACATTCAGGTCCCACGGAGCCACTGGGGGCACAACCGGGGGCTGTATATGTAGTACTCCTTTTACAAAAGTCTGGACTTCAGGAACTGAAGCCAATTCTTTCTGGAAGAAAATCGACAGGGCCGAAATTTGAACCTTAATGGACCCCAATTTGAGGCCCATAGACAATCCTGTTTGCAGGAAATGTAGGAATCGACCCAGTTGAAATTCCTCCGTGGGGGCCTTCCTGGCCTCACACCACGCAACATATTTTCTCCAAATGCGGTGATAATGTTGTGCAGTCACCTCCTTCCTGGCTTTAACCAGTGTAGGAATGACCTCTTCTGGAATGCCTTTTTCCTTTAGAATTCGGCGTTCAACCGCCATGCCGTCAAACGCAGCCGCGGTAAGTCTTGGAATAGACACGGTCCCTGCTGAATCAGGTCCCGTCTTAGAGGTAGAGGCCACGGATTTTCCGTGAGCATCTCCTGAAGTTCCGGGTACCAAGTTCTTCTTGGCCAATCCGGAGCCACGAGTATCGTTCTTGCTCCCCTTTGCCGTATAATTCTCAGTACTTTGGGTATGAGAGGCAGAGGAGGAAACACATACACTGACTGGTACACCCACGGTGTTACCAGAGCGTCCACAGCTATTGCCTGAGGGTCTCTTGACCTGGCGCAATACCTGTCCAGTTTTTTGTTGAGGCGAGACGCCATCATATCCACCTTTGGTTTTTCCCAACGGTTCACAATCATGTGGAAGACTTCTGGATGAAGTCCCCACTCTCCCGGGTGTAGATCGTGTCTGCTGAGGAAGTCTGCTTCCCAGTTGTCTACTCCCGGAATGAACACTGCTGACAGTGCTATCACATGATCTTCCGCCCAGCGAAGAATCCTTGCAGTTTCTGCCATTGCTCTCCTGCTTCTTGTGCCGCCCTGTCTGTTTACGTGGGCGACTGCCGTGATGTTGTCCGACTGGATCAACACCGGCTGACCCTGAAGCAGGGGTTTTGCCAGGCTTAGAGCATTGTAAATTGCTCTTAGCTCCAGTATATTTATATGAAGAGACATCTCCAGGCTTGACCATACTCCCTGGAAGTTTCTTCCCTGTGTGACCGCTCCCCAGCCTCTCAGACTGGCATCCGTGGTCACCAGGACCCAGTCCTGTATGCCGAATCTGCGGCCCTCTAACAGATGAGCACTCTGCAACCACCACAGAAGAGACACCCTTGTCCGTGGCGATAAGGTTATCCGCTGATGCATCTGCAGATGCGATCCGGACCATTTGTCCAGCAGATCCCACTGAAAAGTTTGTGCGTGGAATCTGCCGAATGGAATTGCTTCGTAAGAAGCCACCATCTTTCCCAGGACTCTTGTGCATTGATGCACAGACACTTTTCCTGGTTTTAGGAGGTTCCTGACAAGTTCGGATAACTCCTTGGCTTTCTCCTCCGGAAGAAACACCTTTTTCTGAACCGTGTCCAGAATCATTCCCAGGAACAGCAGACGTGTTGTCGGGGTCAACTGAGATTTTGGAAAATTCAGAATCCACCCGTGTTGTTGCAGCACTACTTGGGTTAGTGCTACTACGTCTTCCAGCTGTTCTCTGGACCTTGCCCTTATCAGGAGATCGTCCAAGTAAGGGATAATTAATACGCCTCTTCTTCGCAGAAGAATCATCATTTCGGCCATTACCTTGGTAAAGACCCGAGGTGCCGTGGACAATCCAAACGGCAGCGTCTGAAAGTGATAATGACAGTTTTGCACCACGAACCTGAGGTACCCTTGATGTGAAGGGCAAATTGGGACATGCAGGTAAGCATCCTTTATGTCCAGGGACACCATAAAGTCCCCTTCTTCCAGATTCGCTATCACTGCTCTGAGTGATTCCATCTTGAACTTGAATTTTTGTATGTACAGGTTCAAAGATTTCAGATTTAGAATAGGTCTTACCGAGCCGTCCGGCTTCGGTACCACAAATAGCGTGGAGTAATACCCCTTTCCCTGTTGTAGGAGGGGTACCTTGACTATCACCTGCTTAGAAAACAGCTTGTGAATGGCTTCCAATACCGTCGCCCTGTCTGAGGGAGACGTTGGCAAAGCAGACTTTAGGAACCGGCGAGGGGGAGACTTCTCGAATTCCAACTGTAACCCTGAGATACTACCTGCAGGATCCAAGGGTCCACCTGTGAGCAAGCCCACTGTGCGCTGAAATTCCTGAGTCGACCCCCCACCGCTTCTGAGTCCGCTTGTACAGCCCCAGCGTCATGCTGAGGGCTTTGCAGAACCCTGGGAGGGCTTCTGTTCCTGGGCAGGGGCTGCTTGCTGCCCTCTCTTACCCCTTCCTCTGCCCCGGGGCAGATATGACTGTCCTTTTGCCCTCTTGTTCTTATAGGACCGAAAGGACTGCGGCTGAAAAGACGGTGTCTTTTTCTGTTGGGAGGGGGTCTGAGGTAAAAAGGTGGATTTTCCGGCAGTTGCCGTGGCCACCAGATCCGATAGACCTACGCCAAATAATTCCTCCCCTTTATACGGCAATACTTCCATATGTCGTTTGGAATCCGCATCACCTGACCACTGTCGCGTCCATAAACTTCTTCTGGCAGATATGGACATCGCACTTACTCTCGATGCCAGAGTGCAAATATCCCTCTGAGCATCTCGCATATAAAGAAAAGCATCCTTTAATTGCTCTATAGTCAATAAAATACTGTCCCTATCCAGGGTATCAATATTTTCAGTCAGGGAATCCGACCAGACCACCCCAGCACTGCACATCCAGGCTGAGGCGATGGCTGGTCGCAGTATAACACCAGAATGTGTGTATATACTCTTTAGGGTAGTTTCCAGCCTCCTATCAGCTGGATCCTTGAGGGCGGCCGTATCAGGAGACGGTAACACCACTTGTTTTGATAAGCGTGTGAGCGCCTTATCCACCCTAGGGGGTGTTTCCCAGCGCGCCCTAACCTCTGGCGGGAAAGGGTATAATGCCAATAACTTTTTTGAAATTAGCACTTTTCTATCTGGGTTAACCCACGCTTCATCACATACATCATTCAATTCCTCTGATTCAGGAAAAACTACAGGTAGTTTTTTCACCCCCCACATAATACCCCTTTTTGTGGTACTTGCAGTATCAGAGATATGCAAAGCCTCCTTCATTGCCGTGATCATATAACGTGTGGCTCTACTTGAAAATACGTTTGTTTCTTCACCGTCGACACTAGATTCAGTGTCCGTGTCTGGGTCTGTGTCGACCGACTGAGGTAAAGGGCGTTTTACAGCCCCTGACGGTGTCTGAGACGCCTGGGCAGGTACCAACTGGTTTTCCGGCCGTCTCATGTCGTCAACTGATTTTTGTAATGTGCGGACATTATCACGTAATTCCATAAACAAAGCCATCCATTCCGGTGTCGACTCCCTGGGGGGTGACATCACCATTACCGGCAATTGCTCTGCCTCCACACCAACATCGTCCTCATACATGTCGACACACACGTACCGACACACAGCAGACACACAGGGAATGCTCTTATCGAAGACAGGACCCCACTAGCCCTTTGGGGAGACAGAGGGAGAGTTTGCCAGCACACACCCAAGCGCTATAATATATATGGGAACAACCTTATATAATTGTTGTATCCTTATAGCAGCTTAAATATATAAAATATCGCCAAAAAAGTGCCCCCCCTCTCTGTTTTACCCTGTTTCTGTAGTGCAGTGCAGGGGAGAGTCCTGGGAGCCTTCCTCACAGCGGAGCTGAGCAGGAAAATGGCGCTGTGTGCTGAGGAGAATAAGCCCCGCCCCCTATTCCGGCGGGCTTTTCTCCCGTAGTTTGTAATATCTGGCAGGGGTTAAATACATCCATATAGCCTCAAGGGCTATATGTGATGTATTTTTTAGCCATAAAAGGTATTTACATTGCTGCCCAGGGCGCCCCCAGCAGCGCCCTGCACCCTCCGTGACCGTTGGTGAGAAGTGTGTGACAAACAATGGCGCACAGCTGCAGTGCTGTGCGCTACCTTCAAGAAGACTGAAGAGCCTTCTGCCGCCGGTTTCTGGACCTTCAATCTTCAGCATCTGCAAGGGGGGTCGGCGGCGCGGCTCCGGGACGAACCCCAGGGTGAGACCTGTGTTCCGACTCCCTCTGGCGCTAATGGTGTCCAGTAGCCTAAGAAGCCAATCCATCCTGCACGCAGGTGAGTTGAACTTCTCTCCCCTAAGTCCCTCGATGCAGTGAGCCTGTTGCCAGCAGGACTCACTGAAAATAAAAAACCTAAAAACTTTTTCTAAGCAGCTCCTTAAGAGAGCCACCTAGATTGCACCCTGCTCGGACGGGCACAAAACCTTACTGAGGATTGGAGGAGGGTCATAGGGGGAGGAGCCAGTACACACCACCTGATCCTAAAGCTTTAGTTTTGTGCCCTGTCTCCTGCGGAGCCGCTATTCCCCATGGTCCTGACGGAGTCCCCAGCATCCACTTAGGACGTCAGAGAAATCTGGGATATCATGCCCTTAATAGAAGCTACCCACTGGGGTTCTGATTCAGAAGGCTGAGATGTAATATTACATTCCTGAGTACATGGAATGGATTCCTCTGGTAAAGATACATACTCTGCAGCACAAGACACAGAGTCTCCGGACATAGTAATGTAAGATTTGCATATATACACACACACACACACACACACACACACACACACACACACACACACACACAGGGAAATGTCAGACACAGTTTCCCCCAAGTACCTTCAGAGAGACACAGAGTTAATGGAGCCAACAAACACAGCGCCCCAGTAGACAGTTATGGAATAAATGTCTGACGCTGACTGTGCACCCTTAATACACTACACAGTTATAAATACACTCCCCCCACCCCCCCTTCTATAACCCCCTGGTACCGCACAGGGTGACTGGAGTTATGTGGAGGGTCAGCGCTCCCTGTCAGCATCACTGTGTGATGTTCTGCAGGATGGTGACTGGAGTTATGTGGAGGGTCAGCGCACCCTGTCAGCGTCTCTGTGTGATGTTCTGCAGGGAGAAAATGGCACTGGAGAGCTGCTGGATCCACTCCGAGGAGAAGCTCCGACCCTGAAAATGGCGCATCCCGCACTTTACATTCATTATACTGGCCTAAGGTATCACTTCTAGCAGCAGTGCAGTGACCCTGATAGATGCAGTGACCAGTGGAAGGGTATTGCGCTGGCCCAGGGCGCCCCCCACAGCGTCGCACCACAGTACCGCTGAGCCTCCAGAGCGCAGCTTCAGTACTATGCTCCCACCCTGTTGCCGCCATTCACACCGGCTCCTCGCTTGTGGGTCGCCGATGTCCTACTCACCAACGCGATCTTCTGGCTCTGTTAGGGGGTGGCGGCATGCTGCAGGAGTGAGCGATCGCCTAGGGGGCTAACGAACATCACCCTCAGGAGCTTAATGTCCTGTCAGCGGAGATAGTGGCCATTAACCTTAGAGGGTTGGACACTACTCCCCCCCTAAGTCCCACGAAGCAGGGAGGCTTTTTCCAGCAGCCTCCCTGTGCCTAACTCTAACAAAAATAATAAAACTAGAAAAACTCCTATGGAGCTCCCCTAGCTGTGACTGGTTCCAGGAAGGGAGATGCCAGCCCACACTATTAAACTCTTAAAGTGTCCATGGATCCCAAGGGACCCATCTATACCCCATGGTACTAATGTGGACCCAGCATCCTCTAGGACGTAAGAGAAAGTGAGCTCACGATGTGCTGCTGCTATGGGCTGCTGTCAAGTAGGGCAGGAATGTGTCAGTGAGGATGTGACGTGCTGGTGTCAGCGAGGTTGCGACGTGCTGGTGTCAGCGAGGTTGCGACGTGCTGGTGTCAGCGAGGTTGCGACGTGCTGGTGTCAGCGAGGATGCGACGTGCTGGTGTCAGCGAGGATGCGACGTGCTGGTGTCAGCGAGGATGCGACGTGCTGGTGTCAGCAAGGCAGTGCTGCTGTCAGCAAGGCAGTGCTGCTGTCAGCAAGGCAGTTCTGCTGTCAGCAAGGCAGTGCTGCTGTCAGCAAGGCAGTGCTGCTGTCAGCAAGGCAGTGCTGCTGTCAGTGAGGCCGTGATGTGCTGATGTTAGTAGGGCACTGCTGCTGTCAGTGAGGCAGGGGTGTGATGCTGTCAGTGAGGCTGCAACGTGCTGCTGTCAGTGAGGCAGGGGTGTGATGCTGTCAGTGAGGCTGCAACGTGCTGCTGTCAGTGACGCAGTGATGCTCTCAGTAGGGCAGTGCTGCAGTCAGTGAGGCTGCAATGTGCTGCTGTCAGTGAATCATTGCTGCTGTTAGCGAGGCAGGGATGCGATGCTGTCAGTAGGGCAGTGCTGCTGGCAGTGATGTGCTGCTGTTTTGGGGATGTGCTGCTGTCAGTGAGGCTTTGATATGCGGCTGTAAGTGAAGCGGTGATGTGCTGCAGTCAGTGAGGCTGCGATGTGCTGCAGTCAGTAGGGCAGTGATGGCCTGCAGTGGTGGGGATGTGCTGCTGTAAGTGAGGGGTGATGTGCTGCTGTCAGTCATTAGAGCAATGATGTGCTGTTGCCAGTGAGGCAGAGATGTGCTGTTGCCAGTGAGGCAGAGATGTGCTGTTGCCAGTGATGAAGGGGATGCACCGCTGTCAGTGAGGCGGGGATGCGCCGCTGTCAGTGAGGCAGGGATGCGCCGCTGTCAGTGAGGTGGGGGATGTGCTTCTTTTCTGTAAGTAGTCTCTCTGTGAAAGATGCTAGTGTTACAGTTGTGGAGTGATACGGGTGTGGCTCTGTAATGGGGTTTTGGTGACAACTGGAAGCAGTTCATGTGTGCAATTGTTGGGTAAAAAATGCACGGTCATGTGATCTGGTGTGTCCAATCATGTTAGCGAGATTTCTGTCATTATAATACACCTTTATACAGAATCCCCCTGACGACCAATCGTGATGATACTTAGCCTAAAACTTGTCTGCGAAAATGACCTACACAATGGTGAAAACCACACCGCAATTGGTTCAGTGGTTTTGGATTTAATCTCCATCAGACAGACAAACATATAGATATAGAAGAAGTGACATTAGTACAGCATGTATGGAACCCGAAGAAATTACCAACACTGCCAGTACAAAAGTGGCAGAGGATTGAATCCAGAAGCTTCTCAGGTGGTCCTCGGACCCACGGAACAGTAATGAAGGAGCATCAGATCACATCATTGCTACATATATGGTGGTGAAGGCACGGCGGAGACATCAGTGTGACTGACAAGACGGCTGAGAGGCGGCATCTCTGTTCAGTACAGCTACATGTGATCTCACTGAGGGGCTCATGAGTAATAGGCCCACCTGCCGGTGACCACTGAACTGAACAACTTACATTATGAACACGTATTCATCAGAATACAAACCCTACCTGATGTGGTACATATTTTCATTTTAAAGTAGTATTACAGCGTTGTGCAACATGAAAATGCAGCACATCTGCCATACATTACCATTTGTGTGCAAGATTACGAAAAATCTTAAATCCAAACATGGGTCCATGAAGATCGCCAGCTTCCAACTCTAACTAAAAATAAAGAGGAAAAGAAAAAAGCAGATGGGTACAATGAGCAGTGGTCGAACAGGTCACATCCCATTATAAACACCCCCCACCACCGCTTGACTGACAAACAGCAACTATAACTGATGCTCTTCTGGGGCCTGATAAAGAGCAAGTACAGCTAGGGGATGCCATTTTGCTTACTGGCAAAACCACGCTGCGCTGCAAATATAAAATATGGAAACAGAGTTAGAGTTGGGAATGGCCTAGCTTCACTCTAAGTGGGAGGGGCAAATGTTCTCTCTCTGGATTTACTCTTAACTAAATAAGGCGCTAAGTTCTTTAAATGGATTGCACCACTGTGATCTGTATAAAGGTATTCACTGTATATAATTTATACAGTGTATATGATTATACAACTCATATGTACCATGATCAGATAATCAATTAGGCCAGTGGTTCCCAAACTGAGTGCTTTGGGGCACTTGAAGGGGTGCCCTAGGGTTGGTGGTCCAGGACCAATTCCTCTCACTCCCATCACCAAATATTTGCCAGTGCTTCTCCCCACCCCTGGAACTCTCTTCCCTCCTTCTATCAGACCCCTGGCTGCCACACCCTTTTCCGTTGTAAGCTCTCACGAGCAGGGCCCCCCTCCCTCTCGCTTTCCCTTCCTCAATTACACCATCTTCTCTTCTCCATTGCCAGTGATGATGCCAAACCTTTGAGTTCAGCTGGCACGGTTTCTCTGGGTATTAGGACTACCTGTGAGCAATGGTTATAAGGCTTGTATCCCATGTTATTTTGTATTTTAAGTCTTTTGTTGGCAATGCCTCACTTTACGTATTATTTGAAAGCAGGTACAAATCAACTCTTAATTGGATGGTATATAAACATTAATTCTCAGTATACTGTTGCTCCTTAATATAGATTATTATGAAGCAGCACATAAACCATTAGAGCAATAACACGGTTGGAAAAAAAACCCCTCAAACTTTACAGTCAGCAATGCTTTAAGTGACTGTAAATCCAATTATGATCCATAGTGTGTAATGAGATTACATGTAATATTGCAGAGTGAACCTCTTAGCTGGAGATATCAGTGTATATAATTCATTAAGGATATGGATCACACCATTACATATTACCGAACATGAAATCTTCAGCACAGGAAACAAAACATGATTAAAAGTAAGAGACTGGCTCCTATTTATGTTGCACTCCAGGTCAGTACTGGGAAGCTAACACTTGGCATCAATCGCCTTACCTAAAAATCAGAGACTGACCCTCCCGCCCCCCCACGGACCAGAAAGATCACGCTCCTGAATAATGCAATCAGTTAAACGTCTTCTTCTTTCATCCTGAATGGGAAGAAGAAAGAAATTGGCCCCGAGCCACTGCCCCATTCAACCCTTAAATTATAACTGGTGTATTTGATTCAATCTCATTTCTTGAGCTGGCAGCAGATCCTCTGTTTTCTGGGCCAACTGTACGCTAGAATAAAAGAGGAGAGGTCTCTCCGGAGGAGACCCGGCTGTCTGATAACTGACTCTCCTCTCTGAATCTAATTAAGGGTCTTTGGAAGAATTGCTGCATTTTTGCATTTCCATTTGGTTACACTCCACTGTTTTTCAGGTCTCACAGGTGGCCTGGGACTGCTCTCCGGAGTCTCATGTTAAACCATGTCAGCAGTTCTGCTTGAGAACTGCCTTTGAAGTTGGAGAGAGCTTCCACGGTCTCATTTTCTAGTGCCGGTGACTTTCAGAGCAGCTTCTCAATGTTAATCTGACGTTCTCCAGTCTCAGCAGTACTAAATGCTTGTTAAAGATGCAGTATTTATATACTCAGTAAAAATTACAGACAGGGCTGGGAGAAGACTTAAAGACAGAAAAGAAAACTCGGGCTACATTTGTGCCTTGGTAAAAAAAGAAGAAAACCTCAGCGAGATCCGTTTCCGTTAGGGGAGGAAATATTATTGCATTAGAGGATTTTGTTCTCTCTTATGCACATTCGCCTTTAGCTACAGCAAGTCTGTGCATTAGCTGCAAGTGCAATCTCCAGAAACCACATTTTATACATGCTACATTAAAGACGGAAATAAGCTATTTATATGACAGGTCATCGGAGGTCTACAGAAGTAATGGCAGTGACGAGGAAGATTCAGAGCTAAACAGTTGCCATTTTATGCATCCATCAGAACTATTTTACATATATAAGAGGCAAACATACGTATTAAGCCTAAAATAAAAATGAACCATTGCAAAAAAAAAATAATATTTTTTTTTTGCAACATCCATACGCGTTCCAAGTTCCAAACATTAGAAAACGTACAGAAAAATAAAAGTATATATTCTAAAAGCTGATTGGATTAATCCTGATGACCAATATGTTTTACAAATCAAAGCACTACCATGTAACGGCACATTATGTACCAAACGCCAGTGTACATTCTACTCAGCATAAATGGACTATTTATTAAATAATTATAACGTACAAATTCAGCATATTTGCCTTTTTTATAGAAGTTACTAACTAGCAGCCTAGGGTACCTTTGTAAAAATGGCAAAGCCCTAATCACAGATACCAGAGGCTAAATATAATAGGGTGCGAATTCCGAAAAATGTGCGATTTTAAACTGCAAATTCGCACTTTTTCCGAAAATTGCAAATGTAATAGCATTGCAAGTTTTGAACATATACCAAAAATCGCAAGTGAAAAATCGCATCCAGATGTTTTCCCATTGAAAACAATGAAAATCGCAAATGTAATAGAATGCAATTTTTTCACTTGCACATAAAACCTTACCAAAAATCGCCAGAATAAAAGACCAGGTTTAGACTGGCGATTTTTGGAGAAGCATGCACAGATCATTGTGATCCGTGCATGCTTCTGTATGGAACAGTAAAGAAAGTGTTGAAAAAAATAAAAATAAACGATGTGCAAGTCCCACCCCCAAAAGCATAACCAGCCCCGGGCTCTTTGAGCCAGTCCTGGTTGCAGAAATATGGGGAAAAAATTGACTGGGGTTCCCCGTATTTAAACAACCAGCATCGGGTTCTTGGACTGGTACTGGTTCCAAAAATATGGGGGACAAAAGAAGTAGGGGTCCCCCGTATTTTTGAAACCAGGGAGGTGATGCCGCAGCCGGGGGACACTTTTATATAGGTCCCTGCGGCCAAAGCATCACTCCCCCCAACTAGTCACTCCTGGCAGGGGTTCCCTGGGGGAGTGGGGAACCCTTAAATAAAGGCCCCTCCCCCCTCCAGGCACCCAAGGGCCAGGGATGAAGCCCGGGGCTGTCCCCTCCATCCGTGGACTGTGGATGGAGGGCTGATAGCCGTGAAAGTGTTAAAAAGAATATTGTCTTTTGTTGTGGAACTACAAATCCCAGCAACACCCCCCCCCCCCCCCCCCCCCCCCGGCATGCTGGTACTTGGAGAACAACAAGCACCAGTGCTGGTTTAAAAAATATGGATGACCTCTACTTCTTTTGTCCCTCATATTTTTGGAACCAGGATCGGTCCAAGTGTCTGGTGCTGGTTGTTTAAATACGGGGAGTCCCCAATCAATTTTCTCCCTGTAATTTTGCAACCAGGACCGTCTCAAAGAGCCCACGGCTGGTTATGCTTTTGGGGGGGACCTGCAGGTCGTTTTTTTTTTTTTTTTAACACTTTCTTTACTTTCACAGAGAGAAGCACGCACGGATCTCACTGATCTGTGTATGCTTCTGACTAAGTAAAAAACATGACCAAAAACCGCTTATTTTTATTACTAAAAATCGCATGTTTACTTTACTAAAAATCAACAAAGATCGCAAGTTACAAACGTGCGATTTGGTGCGATTTTTTAGACACTTAAAAAAATCGCCCCCTATTACATCTATCCCCAGTTGTTATACAACATGAGAGGCAGCTTGTGCTGGAAGGTGCCATTAGTTTTCCCCTTCACACACAAGCAGCGATGTATAAAACCTATTGTGTCCGACAGGATGGTAGACAGCCGTAATCATTATAAACACCGGTTTTGCAAACTACCTTTGCATCAGTCATGTTTTGCAATTGATATTTGTGATGTGCTGCATGTGTGTGTTTCTTTTTGCTTAGCTGGCTCATTTTTTGGTCGAGCGGATGCAGAGATCTCCAACATTATCTTTCAAGGTGCTTACCTCTCCCCATCCCTTGGCGGAGGTCACTCGTCTCAAAGCTAAGTTTATTGACCCGCCTCCATTGCCGTTTTGTGTGGAGAGGCTCCCGGAGAGAATGGCGGTGTCTGTTGCTGTCAGGGGTGCCTGAGAGCGAGGGAGGAATAAACAAATACAAGTAGATAAGATGCTAAACGTTCAGTGTGTGTTTTATCCTATGAACTGACAAGAATGTTGTACAACATCAGGGCTTATACATATACACTATGTAGAGAAAAGTGATTGGACAATGCCCATGCAAGCGAAATGGTTTGAACCTGCCGCAGACGTGTTCATTAAGGTATAAATCGGGTAGAGGGGCACTGATTTGCTAATTAAATGGTTTGCCGGGAGGAGCTAACAGACAATCAGATGTATTAACCCGGAGAAGGCATAAGGAAGTGATAAACCAGTGATAAATGCAAGGTGATAAACACGCCAGCCAATCAGCTCCCATATGTAAATTAACAGTTAGGAGCTGATTGGCTGGTGCATTATCACCTTACACTTAACACTGGTTTATCACTTCCTTATGCCTTCTCCAGGTTAATACATCTACCCCAGAGTTTGAAAATGGGATCATCGTAGGCTGTGCGATCAGAGGTATGACTGTGAGAAGTATTGAGGATGCTAGGAAGGTTCCTAAATCCACGGTGGCTTTTGTCATTAATGCGTGGAAGAACGACGGTCATTGCAGGAACGCACCTAGCCCTGGAAGATCCTGAAAACTGCAACCCATGGACCGGAAAGTGTTCACCAGGGAGCAGCGAAAGAACAGGGGTGGTCCCATGCATACCATTGCACACGAGTACCAAATGGCCACTAATGTGCCGGTATGGACAAGAATACTTCGTAGGGAGGATATTATGGGCGAGCAGCTGCTCATAAACATCTAATCACAGAAGATGAATGCAGACTTGCGCTTACTATGGTGTAAAGAGTGCAAAAACTGGACAGTGGAACAATGGCAGTGAGTGTTGTGGATTGACGAATCATGGTTTACACTTTTCAGATCAGATGGACGTGTTTGGTGATTGCCAGGAGAATGGAGTAACACCAGAGTGTACAGTACCTACAGTTAAGCATGGAGGTGGTGGCGTTATGATGTGGGGCTGTTTCAGCTGGTTTGGCATGGGTCCACTAGTTGTAATGCATGGTCACACTAACTCTGAGAAGTATAGAGATGTTCTCGATAACTCTGCCACTTCCTACATTGTGGCAGTTCTACAGAAGCGCTGATACATTTTATCAGGACTACAATGCCACCTGTCATGTTTCCAGGGTGATGCTGGACTGGTATATTGAAAATTTGGTAACCCGGATGGATTGGCCAGATCAGAGTCCAGATCTTAACCCAGTTAGAACCTCTAGGACAAATTGGAGCGAGAGGTGCGTTCTAGGCTGACTCGACCTTCTTCAGAGTCACAGTTGGTCAATGTACTTAAGGTGGAATGGTAAAACATATCGATATTGTCCAGGACCTTGTGAACTGTTTGCCAAGAAGGGTGTCTGCAGTAATCACTGCACGTGGTGTACCTACAACGTACTGACATCAATAAAGATTCGATCTATTTGCTGTCAGTGTCCAATCACATTTGTCACCATAGTGTAGCTGGCTATAAAGATCTCCAAGAGGATAGGTTCAAAAGGTGGGTAAATATGACAAAAAGGCATTTTGTATACAGTACAAGGAATCCTAATATAAGTTTCTACCTTAGCTACATTAGTCAAGCAGTGAATGCAGCTCAGAACACCCCACGGGTGTAGATAAGTACATGACGGCTCTTACTGCCAAAGATATGGTCGAATTTAAATTGCTTCTGTCAACATAACAGAGTGTAAGCAACCATTTTGTGGGCGGGACAGAGAAGGCAGCCTATCCGATGTCCCAATATTAGTGACATCACAGACAGCAGAGGCAGTCGCTGTATAGGCTAAACAAATATTCCTATAAATAGTCAATTCATAAATGTGCCTCAGTGATTCAGCTCTCAGAGAGAGGATGCTGCCGTAGCACTTTTACTATCAACCTACTGGAACCGGTGTCTCGTTCCACCTTAAATGAAAGTCTATAGTGTTCTGACCTTGATAGGACAGGGAATCAAGACCTCCAGGTCCAGCACGTTGCTGCTGACTATCCTGGACTTTAAATTGTCTCTAGCTGGCAGTGGCAGATAAGACACTTTTCTATTTATTACCAGGGAAACATGCTTTATTTCAGAGTAACGTGAACTTTCACATGATGCTTTCCGATAATGTTTAGTAAAACACATGAGCATAAATTATTCTGTGGAGAGGACCGTACTGCTGTACATTTCAGCACAGCTAAAATAAAATAACGTATTAGGACTACATTGGAGACAATGTAGTACAGTGGTTAAGGTCACTGACTATATAATGGGAACACTGAGGGACTGGATGAAAGTACAAACTCTGATGCACCTTGCCATTTCCTGCAGACGGCGCATGCGCTTAGAACAGCAAACGAAGATAAGCCTGTTTGGAGGGGAGGCGATCCTGAGATGTTGGGATCCCGGCATGCGGTGAAATTCCACTGCCGGAATACCGGCGCCACAGGCTTTTCTCCCTCTGTGGGTATCCACAATGGGATCCGGTCTGAAGATCGACAGTATCTAGGTCGACAATGTTTAGGTCGACCTCTATAGGTCGACAGTCACTAGGTCGACATGGATGGAACGTCGACAGGGTTTCTAGGTCGACATGTGCTAGGTCGACAGGTCTAAAGGTCGACATGAGTTTTTCACATTTTTTCTTTTTTTGAATTTTTCATACTTAACGATCCACGTGGACTACGATTGGAACGGTAATCTGTGCCGAGCGAAGCGAAGGCACCATGCCCGAAGCATGGCGAGCAAAGCGAGCCATGCGAGGGGACGCGGTGCACTAATTTGGGATCCCGGTCACTCTACGAAGAAAACGACACCAAAATTTTTTTTAAATCCTCATGTCGACCTTTAGACCTGTCGACCTAGCACATGTCGACCTAGAAACCCTGTCGACCTTCCATCCATGTCGACCTAGTGACTGTCGACCTATAGTGGTCGACCTAAACATTGTCGACCTAGATACTGTCGATTTGATGAACCACACCCATCCACAATACTCATAGAGGGAGAACAGACCTGTGCATACAGTGTGGTGAGCCTGCAAGGGGCTTTCTAGCGCTCGCCCCACTGCCAGTATACTGGTGGCTGGGATCCCGCTGTCTGAATCATAACAGCTGGAATCCCGACCGCCGGTAAAACATATGTATTCCGTTTGGAGGGTATATTTTGATCTTTTGAACCTATTATAGGGCAGGTGCAAGTGTGCATGGATGAAGATAACTAAAAGCAAACCATGCACACACATAGGGTTTGGTGCAGCACAAGATGCCGACAGCATCTACGCATTATATATAAGTGCAAATTTCCGCATTATTTCCATGCACACTTTTTTGCAGCACAATTTACCTCTGTATTCGGCCCTGTAGGCTCAACTGGGCAGGGAAACGATGGAGTATATTTAAGTGCGGGGTTATAGAAGTGGAGATGTTGCCCATAGCAACCAATCACATTGTACTTAAAATTTATCCTGCACCATCTAGAACACAGGTTCTCAAACTCGGTCCTCAGGACCCCACACAGTTCATGTTTTCCAGGTCACCTATGGATATTTAAAATGTGACAGTTGATGATACACAGAGCACCTGCCGGGTGACATGGAAACATGACCTGTGTGGGGTCCCGAGGACCGAGTTTGAGAACCTCTGATCTAGAAGATAGTAGCTGCAATCTGATTGGTTGCTACAGGCAACATCTCCACTTCTATAAACCTGCACTTTAGTAAGTATACCCCTACGAGTGGAAAAACAATCTATGCACAGGGAAAGGTAACAATTGCATGATAAAAAACCCACACAAATATTAGTCATAGACTGGGGGTTAGATCACTGTGGAGAAGTCACGATACCCTCTGAGAGGTGTCACTAGGGGCGCATAAACAAGTTTGAGGGAGGGTGCAATATCATATTGGGGGTTATTCAGATGTGATTGGAGTCGTTCTTCATGCAGCAAAGCACTGATTATCGGTACTTTGCGCATGAGCAGGACCCGTTCTGTGGGGAGGCAGTCAATTGACCGCCTGTTGGGATCCCGGCGCTGGCTGGTTACCCTTTTTGGGTGGTGGTCCACGCCACCACCGGGTGGGGAATAGAAACCTGTGGCGACAGAAGGTCGCCACCGGGCCTGAATCGTGGCAAGCGGACATGCTGCGCTTGCCGCTGTGATCCCGGCTGTCGCGCTCCCAGCGTCTGCCTCCTGACCGCCGGTATCCCGATCGCCGGGATCTCGTACTGATCCTGCTATGTGTATATGCAAACAGGTCCTGTTTGGGGGAGGGGAGGGGGCGACGGCAGCCTCCATTTCTACAAATGGAGGCGTGTCGCTGCAGTTACAGGGGAGGGACGAGGCCAGGATCTCGGTCAGAGGGCGGAGATTTCCTGGCCTCTAGGTAGGACTTGCGGCAGCCGGCTTGTATGACTCTATGGGACACACAGCTGGCCGATAGTGACGGGGGAAGTTTTGATACTGCGTACTTGCACGCAGTTCGGATCAATACTGCAGCAGTGATGCCACCTGCTGCATTACCATATCAGAGCTATCGCTGCTGCTTCTACGTATAGCTCCTCCTGAATCTGCCCCATGGTGAGGTATATTATAGATGGGTATAACATGTTGCAGGGAGGGCTGGGAGTGGAAGTGGCTGAAGGACTGAGTAGAAAGTAGAAAACTGCAGACTTGCCAATTTTGAATCAAGTTACTTGAGTATTGCTGCTTCTATGGCAAAAAAGCAACCTGTTCTGTCCTAGTAAACTGCTGTCTGATTTAATCAGACAACTCAAAAAATCTCTGCATCATTACAGGTGTTAGCCCATCTCTCCCTTAGAATACACAGACACCCTTTCAGGTTGTTCCCAGGGGTCAGGCGGCCTGGTTGTGTAGCAGACTTGCGCGAAGCCCACATGCTGAGCATTATCTCACTGTGCCACTTAATTTACCTTGCTGATAAAGCCCAGCCTAAGGTAGCAATTGTCTGTCACCTTTATAAATAAAGATGAGCACGGTTTGTACATTTCAGCATCCCTTAATGCTAAGCGGGACTGTTATGCCTTGCAAATTCAGAAATCCTTTCATATAGTGAGACAATAGCGGCGCATACCTCAATGGACTGGGAGATGTGCATACGGTTAATTTCAATCTGGGGAAAGCCACTTTCTGGCAGGTCCTCAAATTCTTCATCATAGCGATCAAACAGTTCTGTGGCATCTACTCCAACGCTAATTGTCCCCTGAGAGGGCAGAAGTAAAGAAGAAAAATAAGATAAACATAAATTAAAACTTGGGATAAGCTGCATAATAAGACATTATTCAGAGCACCTGACGCCTAAACAAAATAGTGCCCTAGTTCACATTAGGTCACATAGTAGGGCTGCCAGAGCACATTATGCCACACAGCACCCCCAATTCCACATTATTACATAGTTCATATTATGCCACATTACAGTGCCTCCACTTCATATTGTTCCACATTACAGTGCCCCCAGTTCATATTATGTAACATTATAATGCCCTCCAGTTCATTTTATACCACATTACTATGAGCAGGTCCAGAGGCACAAGTAGATGTATTGTAGGTACCAAGGCAAAAGTATGTAAGCCCCTATGCATCACCCAATGGTGAACAAATAGGATTTGTATTACCTACCGGTATATCCTTTTCTTGTAGTCCGTAGAGGATACTGGGAATCCATTTAGTACCATGGGGTATAGTACCATGGGTCCACTAGGAGCCTTGGGCAATTTAAGAATTTGATAGTGTGTGCTAGCTCCTCCCCTCTATGCTCCACCTAAAGAGACTTAGGGGTATATGCAATTGCGGTCGAATTCCCGAAATTGTCGAAAAACTGGACTTTTTCGCCCAAAAAAAATAATCGACAATGCAATTCAGTACTTTCCGTCAAAAAAACGGACTTTCAAAATTCGACTTTTTGAAAATTCGACATTTGTCAAATTCGACATTTCTGCAATGGTACAAATGCAGCAATTCGCCAAAAGTATATTCAATTGAAGTTTGGAAATTCGACAACAGTGCTTTTAGACAGTAAATTCGTCATTTTCAATCCGCCACACTTTGGTGGGGGAATCTAATAAAAAAAATTTAAAACGTTTTTTTTTTGGTGTTTTTTTTTTTATTGGTAATAGCATATCTATTTATATTAGAAGGGATTAGGTACTTGGTTTGTCTATTTTGGAGGCACAAGTATTATTTATATATTTTTAAAAATATATATATATTTTTTTAAATGGAATGGTAAAATCCCGAAAAAAAAATGGCGTGGGGTCCCCCCTCCAAAGCATAACCAGCCTCTGGCTCTTCGAGCCGGTCCTGGTTCTAAAAATCCGGGGGAAAAATGACAGGGGATCCCCCGTATTTTTAAAACCAGCACCGGGCTCTGCGCCTGGTGCAAAAAATACGGGGCACAAAAAGCGTATGGGTCCCCCGTATTTTTTACACCAGCATCGGGCTCCACTAGCTGGACAGATAATGCCACAGCCGGGGGTCACTTTTATACCCAAATAAAAACAGGACACGCACACCGTGACAGTAAAACTTTATTACACACATGTCGACACACACATACTTACCTATGTTCACACGCCGACCTCTGTCCACTTGTCCAAGTAGAATCCACGTGTACCTGTGAATAAAATTATACTCACCTCAATCCAGTGTCCAGATTATAATCCTCATACTTAGCAAAACAACAAAACGAACACCCGGACCAAACGGACTGAAAGGGGTCCCACCCCACGTGACTGCTGTCACAGAAGGTCCCTTCAGCCAATCAGGAAGCGCTACTTCGTGGCACTCACCTGATTGGCTGTATGCGCGTCTGCTGTCAGACAGCGCATCGCACAGCTCCCTCTATTAGTTTCAATGGTGGGAACTTTGCGGGTAGCGGTGGGGTCACCCGCGGTCAGCCGCTGCCTGCGGGTGACCTCACCGCTGACGCAAAGTTCCCACCATTGAATATAATGGAGAGGCTTTGCGATGCGCTGTCTGACAGCTCAGACGCGCATACAGCCAATCAGCAGAGTGCCAGGACGTTGCGCTCGCTGATTGGCTGAAGAGACCTTCCTGTGACAGCAGTCACGGGGGGGTCTCTGCATTCGTGGAAAGGGGTCCCATGTGTAAACATGGGACCCCTTTCAGTCCGTTTGGTTCGGGTGTTCGTTTTTTTTTTTGCCAAGTACGAGGATTATTTTAAAAGATCCGGACACTGGATTGAGGTGAGTATAATTTTTTTCACAGGTACCCCGGATTCTTCAGTGACGAGGGGGGCGTGGCAGTCGGCGGGTCAACATAGGTAAGTATGTATGTGTCAGCATGTATGAAATAAAGTTTTACTTTCACGGTGTGTCTCCTGTTTTTATTTGGGTATTTTTTTTCCAGTAGAACTACAGGTACCAGCGGGTCCGTTTTTCTCCCGCATGCTGGTACTTGTGGTTCTCCAAGTACCAGCTTGCGGGGAGGCTTGCTGGGACTTGTAGTACTACTGGAAAAAACAATATTCTTTCAAATTTCTCAAGGCTATCAGCCCCCCATCCGCAGCCCTTGGATGGGGGGGGGGGGGGGGGGGGGGGGGACAGCCTCCGGCTTCACCCCTGGCCCTTGGGTGGCCGGGGGGACGGGACCCCTTGATTGAAGGGGTCCCCACTCCCCCAGGGTACCCTGGCCAGGGGTGACTAGTTGGATATTTAATGCCACGGCCGCAGGGCGCTGTATAAAAGTGACCCCCGGCTGTGGCATTATCTGTCCAGCTAGTGGAGCCCGATGCTGGTGTAAAAAAATAAGAATTTGCTTACCGATAATTCTATTTCTCGGAGTCCGTAGTGGATGCTGGGGTTCCTGAAAGGACCATGGGGAATAGCGGCTCCGCAGGAGACAGGGCACAAAAGTAAAGCTTTCCGATCAGGTGGTGTGCACTGGCTCCTCCCCCTATGACCCTCCTCCAAGCCAGTTAGGTACTGTGCCCGGACGAGCGTACACAATAAGGGAGGAATTTTGAATCCCGGGTAAGACTCATACCAGCCACACCAATCACACCGTACAACTTGTGATCTAAACCCAGTTAACAGTATGATAACAGCGGAGCCTCTGAAAAGATGGCTCACAACAATAATAACCCGATTTTTGTAACTATGTACAAGTATTGCAGATAATCCGCACTTGGGATGGGCGCCCAGCATCCACTACGGACTCCGAGAAATAGAATTATCGGTAAGTAAATTCTTATTTTCTCTATCGTCCTAGTGGATGCTGGGGTTCCTGAAAGGACCATGGGGATTATACCAAAGCTCCCAAACGGGCGGGAGAGTGCGGATGACTCTGCAGCACCGAATGAGAGAACTCCAGGGCCTCCTTAGCCAGGGTATCAAATTTGTAGAATTTAGCAAACGTGTTTGCCCCTGACCAAGTAGCTGCTCGGCAAGGTTGTAAAGCCGAGACCCCTCGGGCAGCCGCCCAAGATGAGCCCACCTTCCTTGTGGAATGGGCATTTACATATTTTGGCTGTGGCAGGCCTGCCACAGAATGTGCAAGCTGAATTGTATTACACATCCAACTAGCAATAGTCTGCTTAGAAGCAAGAGCACCCAGTTTGTTGGGTGCATACAGGATAACAGCAAGTCAGTTTTCCTGACTCCAGCCGTCCTGGAACATATTTTCAGGGCCCTGACAACATCTAGCAACTTGGAGTCCTCCAAGTCCCTAGTAGGTGCAAGGCACCACAATAAGCTGGTTCAGGTGAAACACTGACACCACCTTAGGGAGAGAACTGGGGACGAGTCCGCAGCTCTGCCCTGTCCGAATGGACAAACAGATATGGGCTTTTTTGAGAAAAAACCACCAATTTGACACTCGCCTGGTCCAGGCCAGGGCCAAGAGCATGGTCACTTTTCATGTGAGATGCTTCAAATCCACAGATTTGACTGGTTTTAAACCAATGTGATTTGAGGAATCCCAGAACTACGTTGAGATCCCACAGTGCCACTGGAGGCACAAAAGGGGGTTGTATATGCAATACTCCCTTGACAAACTTCTGGACTTCAGGAACTGAAGCCAATTCTTTCTGGAAGAAAATCGACAGGGCCGAAATTTGAACCTTAATGGACCCCAATTTGAGGCCCATAGACACTCCTGTTTGCAGGAAATGCAGGAAACGACCGAGTTGAAATTTCTTTGTGGGGCCTTCCTGGCCTCACACCACGCAACATATTTTCGCCACATGTGGTGATAATGTTGTGCGGTCACCTCCTTTCTGGCTTTGACCAGGGTAGGAATGACCTCTTCCGGAATGCCTTTTTCCCTTAGGATCCGGCTTTCCACCGCCATGCCGACAAACGCAGCTGCGGTAAGTCTTGGAACAGACATGGTACTTGCTGAAGCAAGTCCCTTCTTAGCGGCAGAGGCCATAAGACCTCTGTAAGCATCTCTTGAAGTTCCGGGTACCAAGTCCTTCTTGGCCAATCCGGAGCCATGAGTATAGTTCTTACTCCTCTACGTCTTATAATTCTCAGCACCTTAGGTATGAGAAGCAGAGGAGGGAACACATACACCGACTGGTACACCCACGGTGTTACCAGAACGTCCACAGCTATTGCCTGAGGGTCTCTTGACCTGGCGCAATACCTGTCCCGTTTTTTGTTCAGACGGGACGCCATCATGTCCACCTTTGGTATTTCCCAACGGTTTATAATCATGTGGAAAAAAACTTCCCGATGAAGTTTCCACTCTCCCGGGTGGAGGTCGTGCCTGCTGAGGAAGTCTGCTTCCCAGTTTCCATTCCCGGGATGAAACACTGCTGACAGTGCTATCACATGATTTTCCGCCCAGCGAAAAGTCCTTGCAGTTTTTGCCATTGCCCTCCTGCTTCTTGTGTCGCCCTGTCTGTTTACGTGGGCGACTGCCGTGATGTTTTTCCCACTGGATCAATACCGGCTGACCTTGAAGCAGAGGTCTTGCTAAGCTTAGAGCATTATAAATTTACCCTTAGCTCCAGTATATTTATGTGGAGAAAAGTCTCCAGACTTGATCACACTCCCTGGAAATTTTTTCCTTGTGTGACTGCTCCCCAGCCTCTCGGGCTGGGCTCCGTGGTCACCAGCATCCAATCCTGAATGCCGAATCTGCGGCCCTCTAGAAGATGAGCACTCTATAACCACCACAGGAGAGACACCCTTGTCCTTGGATATAGGGTTATCCGCTGATGCATCTGAAGATGCGATCCGGACCATTTGTCCAGCAGATCCCACTGAAAAGTTCTTGCGTGAAATCTGCCGAATGGAATTGCTTCGTAGGAAGCCACCATTTTTACCAGGACCCTTGTGCAATGATGCACTGTTTTTAGGAGGTTCCTGACTAGCTCGGATAACTCCCTGGCTTTCTCTTCCGGGAGAAACACCTTTTTCTGGACTGTGTCCAGAATCATCCCTAGGCACAGCAGACGTGTCGTCGGGATCAGCTGCGATTTTGGAATATTTAGAATCCACCCGTGCTGTTGTAGCAGTATCCGAGATAGTGCTACTCCGACCTCCAACTGTTCCCTGGACTATGCCCTTATCAGGAGATCGTCCAAGTAAGGGATAATTAAGACGCCTTTTCTTCGAAGAAGAATCATCATTTCGGCCATTACCTTGGTAAAGACCCGGGGTGCCGTGGACAATCCAAACGGCAGCGTCTGAAACTGATAGTGACAGTTCTGCACCACGAACCTGAGGTACCCTTAGTGAGAAGGGCAAATTTGGGACATAGAGGTAAGCATCCCTGATGTCCCGGGACACTATATAGTCCCCTTCTTCCTGGTTCGTTATCACTGCTCTGAGTGACTCCATCTTGATTTGAACCTTTGTAAGTGTTCAAAAAATTTTTTTAGAATAAGTCTCACCTAGCCTTCTGGCTTCAGTACCACAATATAGTGTGGAATAATACCCCTTTTCTTGTAGTAGGAGGGGTAATTTAATTATCACCTGCTGGGAATACAGCTTGTGAATTTTTTCCCATACTGCCTCCTTGTCGGAGGGAGACCTTGGTAAAACAGACTTCAGGAGCCTGCGAAGGGGAAACGTCTCGACATTCCAATCTGTACCCCTGGGATACTACTTGTAGGATCCAGGGGTCCTGTACGGTCTCAGCGCCATGCTGAGAACTTGTCAGAAGCGGTGGAACGCTTCTGTTCCTGGGAATGGGCTGCCTGCTGCAGTCTTCTTCCCTTTCCTCTATCCCTGGGCAGATATGATCTTATAGGGACGAAAGGACTGAGGCTGAAAAGACGGTGTCTTTTTCTGCAGAGATGTGACTTAGGGTAAAAACGGCGGATTTTCCAGCAGTTGCCGTGGCCACCAGGTCCGATGGACCGACCCCAAATAACTCCTCTTCCTTTATACGGCAATACACCTTTGTGCCGTTTGGAATCTGCATCACCTGACCACTGTCGTGTCCATAACATCTTCTGGCAGATATGGACATCGCATTTACTCTTGATGCCAGAGTGCAAATATCCCTCTGTGCATCTCGCATATATAGAAATGCATCCTTTAAATGCTCTATAGTCAATAAAATACTGTCCCTGTCAAGGGTATCAATATTTTTAGTCAGGGAATCCGACCAAGCCACCCCAGCTCTGCACATCCAGGCTGAGGCGATCGCTGGTCGCAGTATAACACCAGTATGTGTGTATATACTTTTTATGATATTTTCCAGCCTCCTGTCAGCTGGTCCTTGAGGACGGCCCTATCTATAGACGGTACCGCCACTTGTTTTGATAAGCGTGTGAGCGCCTTATCCACCCTAAGGGGTGTTTCCCAACGCGCCCTAACTTCTGGCGGGAAAGGGTATACCGCCCATAATTTTCTATCGGGGGGAACCCACGCATCATCACACACTTTATTTAATTTATCTGATTCAGGAAAAACTACGGTAGTTTTTTCACATCCCACATAATACCCTCTTATGTGGTACTTGTAGTATCAGAAATATGTAACACCTCCTTCATTGCCTTTAACGTGTGGCCCTAATAAGGAATACGTTTGTTTATTCACCGTCGACACTGGATTCAGTGTCCCTGTCTGTGTCTGTGTCGACCGACTAAAGTAAACGGGCGTTTTAAAACCCCTGACGGTGTTTTTGAGACGTCTGGACCGGTACTAATTGTTTGTCGGCCGTCTCATGTCGTCAACAGACCTTGCAGCGTGTTGACATTATCACGTAATTCCCTAAATAAGCCATCCATTCCGGTGTCGACTCCCTAGAGAGTGACATCACCATTACAGGCAATTGCTCCGCCTCCTCACCAACATCGTCCTCATACATGTCGACACACACGTACCGACACACAGCACACACACAGGGAATGCTCTGATAGAGGACAGGACCCACTAGCCCTTTGGAGAGACAGAGGGAGAGTTTACCAGCACACACCAAAAACGCTATAATTATATAGGGACAACCTTATATAAGTGTTTTCCCTTATAGCATCTTTTTTATATATTTCTAACGCCAAATTAGTGCCCCCCCTCTCTGTTTTAACCCTGTTTCTGTAGTGCAGTGCAGGGGAGAGCCTGGGAGCCTTCCCTCCAGCCTTTCTGTGAGGGAAAATGGCGCTGTGTGCTGAGGAGATAGGCCCCGCCCCTTTTTCGGCGGCCTCGTCTCCCGCTCTTAACGGATTCTGGCAGGGGTTAAATATCTCCATATAGCCTCCGGAGGCTATATGTGAGGTATTTTTAGCCAAAATAGGTATTCATTTGCCTCCCAGGGCGCCCCCCTCCCAGCGCCCTGCACCCTCAGTGACTGCCGTGTGAAGTGTGCTGAGAGGAAAATGGCGCACAGCTGCAGTGCTGTGCGCTACCTTTAGAAGACTGAGGAGTCTTCTGCCGCCGATTCTGGACCTCTTCTTACTTCAGCATCTGCAAGGGGGCCGGCGGCAAGGCTCCGGTGACCATCCAGGCTGTACCTGTGATCGTCCCTCTGGAGCTGATGTCCAGCAGCCAAGAAGCCAATCCATCCTGCACGCAGGTGAGTTCACTTCTTCTCCCCTAAGTCCCTCGTTGCAGTGATCCTGTTGCCAGCAGGACTCACTGTAAAATAAAAAACCTAAGCTAAACTTTTCTAAGCAGCTCTTTAGGAGAGCCACCTAGATTGCACCCTTCTCGGCCGGGCACAAAAATCTAACTGGCTTGGAGGAGGGTCATAGGGGGAGGAGCCAGTGCACACCACCTGATCGGAAAGCTTTACTTTTGTGCCCTGTCTCCTGCGGAGCCGCTATTCCCCATGGTCCTTTCAGGAACCCCAGCATCCACTAGGACGATAGAGAAATACGGGGGACCCCTACTCTTTTTGTCCCCCGTATTTTTTGCACCAGCACCAGGCGCAGAGCCCGGTGCTGGTTTTAAAAATACGGGGGGATCACCTGTCATTTCCCCCCCCCCCCCGGATTTTTAGAACCAGGACCGGCTCGAAGAGCCCGAGGCTAGTTATGCTTTGGAGGGGGGACCCCACGCAATTTTTTTCCGGGCTTTTTCCCGTTTTTAAAAAATCGGATCAAAATCCGTCAAATCGGCCGTTTTTCGACAGCGGGACTGTCGAATCCGTTTTTTATTGAATATGGTAAATTTCGGCACCCACTTGCCGGAATTTGACGGTCGAATTGTGTCGAATTAAAAAACGGGCGAAAAATTGCCGCGATTCGCCGCTAATTGCATATACCCCTTAGTCTAGGAAACTGTGCACGAGGAGACAGACGTACTTTGAGAGAAGGCCAGATAAGGAAAGTGGTGAGATTACGAACTAGCACACAGAGCAATAGGAAAGCCATGCTAACCAAACTTGAAACATGAACAGTAACCGCTGAACAAACCAGAATACTTAACCAAGTAACAGTGCAGGAAGAACGAAGCACCGGGCGAGCGCCCAGTATCCTCTACGGACTATGAGAAAAGGATTTACCGGTAGGTAATTAAAATCCTATTTTCTCTTACGTCCTAGAGGATACTGGGAATCCATTTAGTACCATGGGGAAGTACCAAAGCTCCCAAACCGGGTGGGAGAGTGCTGAGGTTCCTGCAGAACTGATTGACCAAACTGAAGGTCCCCAGAGGCCAAAGTATCGAACTTGTAAAACCTTGCAAACGTTTTCAAACCTGATCAAGTAGCTGCTCAGCAGAGTTGTAAAGCTGAGTCACCCCAGGCAGCCACCCAAGAAGAACCCACCGACCTAGTAGAGTGGGCTTGTACAGATTTTGGAACCAGCAATCCTGCCGTGGAATAAGTATGCTGGATAGTGAGCCTGATTCAGCATGCGATAGACTGCTTTGAAGCAGGACACCCAATTTTATTGGGATCATAGAGAACGAACAGGGAGTCAGATTGTCAGTGACGAGCTGTTCTCTTTACATACACCTTCAAAGACCTCACAACATCCAAACACTTCGAAGTAGCAGAGGTGTCCATCACAGCCGGAACCACAATAGGTTGGTTGATGTGAAAAGCGGACGCCCCCTTAGGAAGAAATTGCTGACGAGTTCTGAGTTCAGCTCTGTCCTCATGGAAAATTAAGTAGGGACTCTTGTGAGACAACGCCCCTAGCTCCGACACACGTCTTGCTGAGGCCAAGGCCAACAGTGTGACGGTCTTCCACATAAGGTACTTTACGTCAACCTCCTGTAACGGTTCAAACTAGTCCGACTGGAGGGACTGCAGCACCAAATTGAGATCCCAAGGTGCCGTGGGAGGCTGGATGTGCAGAAAACCTTTCAAGAATGTCTGGACCTCAGGGAGCAAAGCCAATTGTTTCTGAAAGAAAATAGACAAAGCCGCAATCTGTACTTTAATGGAGCCTAGGGGTAGGCCCACATCCACTCCCGACTGCAGAAAAAGCAGGAGACGTCCCAGATGAAATTCCACCGCAGAATATTGTCTGCTTTCACACCAAGAGACATACTTCTTCCATATACGGTGGTAATATTTAGAGGTTACCTTTTTCCTGGCTTGGATCATAGTCGGGATGACCTTGTCGGGAATCCCTCTTCTGGCTAGAATCAGCCGTTCAACCTCCATGGCATTAACCGTAGCTGCGGTAAGTCTTGATAGACGAACGGGCCCTGTTGCAGAAGATCCTCGCGAAGAGGCAGAGGCCACGGATCTTCGAGGAGCATCTCCAGAAGGTCCGCATACTAGGCCCTTCTTAGCCAGTCCAGAGCAAAGACTGTTGCTTGAACCTTTTCCCTTCTTATTCTCTTTAGAATTCTTGGGATCAGAGGAAGTGGAGGAAACACGTACACCATCTGGTAGACCCACGGAGTCGTCAGAGCGTCTACCACCACTGCCTGTGGGTCTCTCGACCTGGAACAATACCGCTGGAGCTTCTTGTTGAGACGAGAGGTCATCATGTCGATTTATGGATATCCCCAACTACGTGTCAAGCACCTGAACACCTCCGGGTGAAAGCTCCACTCCCCCGGGTGCAGGTCGTGTCTGCTGAGGAAGTCTGCTTCCCAGTTGTCTAGTCACGGAATGAAGACCGCCGACAACGCCACAGCGTGTTTTTCTGCCCAGAGGAGAATTCTTGACACCTCTGACATTGCTGCTCTGCTTTTCGTTCCGCCCTGTGGGGTTATGTACGTTACCGCTGTTACATTGTCCGACTGGACTTGAATGGCCTGATTCCGAAGTAGAGATGAGGCCTGCAGAAGTGCGGTGAATATTGCCCTGAGTTCCAAGATGTTTATTGGAAAGAGGACTTCCTGACTTGACCATCTTCCTTGAAACTGCACCCCTTGGGTGACTGCTCCCTCTGAGGCTTGCGTCTGTGGTTAGCAGAATCCAATTCTGAATCTCGAACCCACGACCCTCGACAAGGTGAGAAGTCTGTAGCGAGCACAGTAAGGAGATTCTGGCTTTTGGCGACAGACAGATCCTCTGGTGCATGTGAAGATGCGATCCGGTCCATTTGTCCAACAGATCCAGCTGGAAGGGCCTTGCATGAAACCTTCCGTACTGAAGCACTTTGTAAGAGGCCACCATTTTCCCCAGAAGGCGAATGCACAGATGCACCGAGATCCGGGTTGGCTTCAGGACAGCCCGAACCATCAAAAGGATTTTCATAGCCTTCTCCAAGGGAAGGAACACTCTCTGAGATTCCGTGTCCAGTATCATTCCCAGGAAGGAAAGCCTCTGTGTCGTTTCCAGGTAAGATTTGGTAAGTTCAGAATCCCCCTGTGATCCAGGAGTAGTCTGGTTGAGAGGCCAATGCTGTCCAACAACCGCTCCCTGGACTGTGCCTTTATCAGAAGATCACCCAGGTTCGGAATTAAGTTCACTCCCTGTTTGCAGAGTAGAAACACCATAAAATTTGCAGAGTTCTGTATACGTTGCAGGAGTAAAATAATCTCCCCCTTAGTCAAGGTACCTAACACCTCAATTAGGTTACCCGACCATTTGGCGATGGCCTTAGTAATCCACCCACATGCTATGGTGGGTCTCTGGGCCACCCCAGCAGCTGAATACAAAGATTTGAGTGCATTCTCAATTCTACGATCAGCTGTGTCTTTTAGGGAGGCTGCACTCGGGACAGGCAATACAATTTTCCGTGACAGCCTGGATACTGATGCATCCACTATCGGTGGATTTTCCTATTTTTTCCTATCCTCAGGAGGAAAGGAAAAAGATGATATCAATCTTTTAGAGATTTAAAATTTCCTATCAGGATTAACCCACGGTTCTTCAAACTGGGTATTTAGTTTCATTGACACAGGAAAAGTGGCTGAGGATTTATTTTCTATATTAAAATAAGATTCCTCAGTCTCCTCTGTTACCTTATCAGGGATATGCAGAACTTCTCCGATAGCTTCTATGAGAGCCTCTATTACCTGTGACAGAGTAGCCTCCCCCACCTCTGAGTCCACCTCCCCCTCCTCCATGTCTGACTCATCATCAGAGTCAGACTTCAGGATATGGGCCAAAGGACGTTTTTGCGGACAAATGGTAGGGTACTGAGACGCTGGTTTGCATTCTGAGTCTCTGTTCAAAAACTCAGTCATCGATTGTCTTAAGTATTCAGTCTCTTTCTCATTGCGGGACAATTTAGAAGAAATATTGGAAATCATTCCCCTAACGGAACCCAGCCAAGCTTGCACTGCCCCGCTAGCCTGGGAGGGTGCACTGCACTGAGTACACTGCAGTGAATCCCCTAGAGAAGAAAAGCACTGTGCCTTACATGAAACACATTCTTTGTCTGACATACTGTGACTGTACACACACACAGGAACAGGTTAAATGCACAATTAACCCACAAAGAGCCCTTAAGAGAGACACAGAGATAGCCTGGAGCCAGCACACAGCGCCCTTACTGCCAATGCCAAGTTTAGCCGGGTCGCAGACTAAGTACCCAGATTGGGGAGCTAGTACACTAGTAAGCGCTCCCCCCCTGCTATGAGCCCCTGGTACCGCTGAGGTAATCTGGAGTCTCTCCGGAGGAACTGTGCGTCCCTATCAGTTAGCGTCTGTGTCCACTGCTGAGGGAAAATGGTGCTGGTGAGCTGCTGGATCCCCTCATAGTGAAGCCTCGCCCCTTCAATGGCGTGCGGTCTTCCTGCTTTTTTTATACTGGCGGAGGTAATTTTAGTACCTAAAATGGAGTGGGCCCCCTTTTAAGTCTGTAATGCCAGTCAGGGTACTGTGTACACACGTAGTGTACTTAGACTCAGTTCACTCCCTCAGAAGCGGTGCGTCTGCACTGTGTACGGAGTCTGGAGAGTCATCCGCCCCCTGTAGAAGCCGCGCGTCTCTGTACCCTCATGCCGTCATAATGGCTGGCGACCCGCTAACCGGGACGCCGGCTTAGTACTCACCACTCTTCTATCTTCTGGCTCTGTTAGGGGTGGCGGCGTGCTGCGGGAATGTACGCTCGCCGAGGTAAGGCTTGCGAATAGTGTCCTATTAGCGGGGAATGGGACCATCAACCCTTCAAGAGGTTGGGCCATTCTACCCCCCTAAGTCCCACGAAGCAGGCAGGCTGGTGCCATCCAGACCTGCCTGAAAATAACAAACATACAAAATAAATGCAGAAATCTCTTCAGGAGCTTCCAGCGACGTGACCGGCTCCTCCGGGCACATTTTCTAAACGGAGTCTGGTAGGAGGGTCATAGAGGGAGGAGCCAGTGCACACTATCAAATTCTTAAAGTGTCCGAGGCTCCTAGTGGACCCGTCTACACCCCATGATACTAAATGGATTCCCAGTATCCTCTAGAACGTAAGAGAAATGAATATAACACATATACGTTTAACAGGGAAGATGGGCCCCTCTCAGCTCTGGGGTCCATAGCAGCTGCACTCCCTGCACCTATGGCCTTGGGGGGAAGCCATTTTGTAGGTTTAACAAACACTCATGAGAACACAGTTTATCAATTTACCAGGAGCTATAGATATCCCTTGGGTGAAGTATTTGTGTCGCAGTGACGTCACTTCACCAATGTGATTGGATAGGCTGCATTCTCAGAAATCATCAGTCTTCCCACATATGGCCACCTCCATTTTATATAGGCCAGATGAACACATTAAAATATCTATAGCCCTTATTGACTTCTGTGTGTACTGTAGTGTGTAGTAAAAAGTCACAGAATCATAGGTGTGAATCAAACTTAAGGCACGGGGAAGGGGTTTTTAAGTGAAAATCACTTTTAAAACAATCTCTGGGGTTGGGCTGGGGGATGTTATAGCTATTTTATAACCATTAAACTCAATAGGAAATAATAATATGTGATGATGCACTCCATACTATACAGCAAATTACATACAGTAGGAATCAAATCACTGGTATTCA
Organism: Pseudophryne corroboree; assembly: GCF_028390025.1. Classification (NCBI taxonomy): domain Eukaryota; kingdom Metazoa; phylum Chordata; class Amphibia; order Anura; family Myobatrachidae; genus Pseudophryne; species Pseudophryne corroboree. The sequence goes on along the minus strand of NC_086453.1, from coordinate 296,188,015 downwards.
TACAATAGCAAAAGGCATTTACAGGCCTTCCTGCATATAACACCACCACTTTTGGTTATAAATCTCTCGCTCGCTGTCTATATATAAAATGAAAGCAGTCCACAAATAAATAATAGTTATCTAGACTATGTACATTTGAAATCAATACAATTCTCTATAGCCTAAGTATATTGATCCCTTTATAAGAACCACTAAGGGCATTAGAAACATATTTGTTTATGCAAGCTTATAACAATTATTAAGTATAGTAACTGGGGTAGAACGTCAGGAAAAGAATGGTTCTAACTCTCAAACTATTGTGCTGTGCAGGTATCAGCATGTGTCCAAAACTTTCATAAGGAGAGAGAGAGAGATAGATAGGAGAGAGAGAGCGCGAGCGCAACCTTCAGCGTAATCCATACCTGGTGTAACAGTCACCTCCCAGCTGTCACCATCTGAGCTGGACAGTACTGATTTGAGAAGACCGTCTTGCAAACCTGACAGTTCATTAGCTTTACGGCTTTTAGGATGCTAAGCAATGCAGTAGTCTTTTTAGGGTAAGAGACGACACAGACACACACGGGAAAAGTGGCACACCTCCGAGGTGGCATGACCTTGCCCATTTGCGATTTGCACCAGGACAACATGAGGTTGAATATACCATTCGAATTAAGATAAACTATTGACACGCTACTGAAATATTTTGAAGGTTATCTATTATACTATCAAACCACGACAATTCATAGCTACAACCTGCCTATATGCCACGGTGTAGCTATGAAACGCCTTGACATTGAAAAATGCTGACACAATCTTTCAATGGCTAAATGCAGAATGAATGGCTATCACTGGGATTTAAACTGATCGCTTAAAGCAGCAATCGCACACAGGTTTATAGCTGCCAGGCAGAGACAGTCTGCTCCACAGATACATGCTCTCAGTCTCTCCTATCATGTGATGGCAGAGGGGGGAGAGGGTTGTGGTGGTCATCACAGAGGTGTTCCAAAGCCTCTCTGCTCGATGTATCATGTGCCATTTGACTGTTGTTGCTATGGTAGTCACATAATTGTGCGGAAAATATGCAGGACGGTCAATAACAATCTGAAGAAAACAAACCAAGCATAAAAAGGAATACACCCTTTCTTTCATGCTTCAGATACCCTTAAAAAAGCAAAAGGTTTCACCAACATGCCCTATGCAGATCGAACAACCCAGTGGGCATGACCAGAGATCCCCTTGATGAAGTCCAGATAGGACGAAACGCGTTGGCTGTTACCTGATATAACCCATCTTCTCAAGTTAAGAGTTATTATTTTTCCTTTTACATTGATCTTTTACATTTTGTCTACTTGTTTTAAATTACTGCATGGATGTTATTTTATGTGTATATATAGCTCCAGAGGCAGTTTTTTTTAACTTATGGCTTTGTATTTTTGGTTTTATTAGTGCTGTTTATCTGTGAATTACATTTTTTTTATTACCTTT